>NW_025960962.1:0-40719 GCF_023159225.1 Perognathus longimembris pacificus
AAAGAACCTGGATTGTGGTGAGGGAACAGAGAAAAAGCTTATTTAGGACCTGCACTTACGAAGGGGTAGGCAGCTGTAAATCAGGGAGTATACCTTCTGAGAATAAAAACAGCTGGAGCTTGTTAGTTAATTACACAGGGAAAGGATAATGTACTGGAAACTCCTCAGAAGAATCTGATTTGTGGTGAGGGGGTGAGAGATAAAAGCTCATTTAAGAACGACATGAACATGCTGCGTAGGTAGCTGTTTATCAGTAAATATCTCCACTGAGATTAAGAAAAGCAGTAGCTTAATAAATTAAGTACTTCCTGGTATGGTTACTGTACTGGTAACTCCCCAAAAGAATTTGGATTGTGGTGAGGGAACAGAGAAAAGAGCTCATTTAGGACCTACACTTACGAAGGGGGTAGGCAGCTGTATATCAGGGAGTAAACCTTCTGAGAATAAAAACAGCTGGAGCTTGTTAAGGTAATTACACAGGGGAAAGGATAATGTACTGGGAACCCCTCAGAAGAATCTGATTTGTGGTGAGGGGAGAGAGACAAAAGCTCATTTAAGAACGACATGAACATGCTGCGTAGGTAGCTGTTTATCAGTAAATATCTCCACTGAGATTAAGAAAAGCAGTAGGTTAATAAATTAAATCCTTCCTGGTATGGTTACTGTACTGGTAACTCCCCAAAAGAATCTGGATTGTGGTGAGGCAACAAAGAAAAAAGCTCATTTAGGACCTGCACTTACAAAGGTGGTAGGCAGTTGTATATCAGGGAGTAAACCTTCCGAGAATAAAAAACAGCTGGAGCTTGTTAAGGTAATTACACAGGGGAAAGGATAATGTACTGGGAATTCCTCAGAAGAATCTGATTTGTGGTGAGGGGAGAGGGATAAAAGCTCATTTAAGAACGACATGAACATGCTGCGTACGTAGCTGTTTATCAGTAAATATCTCCACTGAGATTAAGAAAAGCAGTAGCTTAATAAATTAAGTACTTCCTGGTATGGTTACTGTACTGGTAACTCCCCAAAAGAATCTGGATTGTGGTGAGGGAACAGAGAAAAAAGCTCATTTAGGAACGACATGAACATGCTGCGTCTGTAGCTGTTTATCCAGTAAATATCTCCACTGAGATTAAGAAAGGCAGTAGCTTAATAAATTAAGTACTTCCTGGTATGGTTACTGTAGTGGTAACTCCCCAAAAGAATCTGGATTGTGGTGAGGGAACAGAGAAAAAAGCTCATTTAGGACCTGCACTTACGAAGGGGGTAGGCAGCTGTATATCAGGAGTAAACCTTCTGAGAATAAAAACAGCTGGAGCTTGTTAAGGTAATTACACAGGGGATAGGATAATATACTGGGAACTCCTCAGAAGAATCTGATTTGTGGTGAGGCGAGAGAGATAAAAGCTCATTTAGGAACGACATGAACATGCTGCGTAGGTAGCTGTTTATCAGTAAATATCTCCACTGAGATTAACAAAAGCAGTAGCTTAATAATTTAAGTACTTCCTGGTATGCTTACTGTACTGGTAACTCCCCAAAAGAATCTGGATTGTGGTGAGGGAACAGAGAAAAAAGCTCATTTATAACCTGCACTTACGAAGGGGGTAGGCAGCTGTATATCAGGGAGTAAACCTTCTGAGAGTAAAAACAGCTGGAGCTTGTTAAGGTAATTACACAGGGGAAAGGATAATGTACTGGGAACTCCTCAGAAGAATCTGATTTGTGGTGAGGGGAGAGAGATAAAAGCTCATTTAGGAACGACATGAACATGCTGTGTAGGTAGCTGTTTATCAGTAAATATCTCCACTGGGATTAAGAAAAGCAGTAGCTTAATAAATTAAGTACTTCCTGGTCTGATTACTGTACTGGTAACTGCCCAAAAGAATCTGGATTGTGGTGAGGGAACAGAGAAAAAAGCTCATTTAGAACCTGCACTTACGAAGGGGGTAGGCAGCTGTATATCAGGGAGTAAACCTTCTGAGAATAAAAACAGCTGGAGTTTGTTAAGGTAATTACACAGGGGAAAGGATAATGTACTGGGAACTCCTCAGAAGAATCTGATTTGTGGTGAGGGGAGAGAGATAAAAGCTCATTTAGGAACGACCTGAACATGCGGCATACGTAGCTGTTTATCAGTAAATATCTCCACTGAGATTAAGAAAAGCAGTAGCTTAATAAATTAAGTACTTCCTGCTATGGATACTGTACTGGTAATTAGCGAAAAGAATCTGGATTGTGGTGAGGGAAACACAGAAAAAAGCTCATTTAGGACCTGCACTTACGAAGGGGGTAGGCAGCTGTATATCAGGGAGTAACCTTCTGAGAATAAAAACAGCTGGAGCTTGTTAAGGTAATTACACAGGGGATAGGATAATATACTGGGAACTCCTCAGAAGAATCTGATTTGTGGTGAGGCGAGAGAGATAAAAGCTCATTTAGGAACGACATGAGCATGCTGCGTAGGTAGCTGTTTATCAGTAAATATCTCCACTGAGATTAACAAAAGCAGTAGCTTAATAATTTAAGTACTTCCTGGTATGCTTACTATACTGGTAACTCCCCAAAAGAATCTGGATTGTGGTGAGGAAACAGAGAAAAAAGCTCATTTAGAACCTGCACTTACGAAGGGGGTAGGCAGCTGTATATCAGGGAGTAAACCTTCTGAGAGTAAAAACAGCTGGAGCTTGTTAAGGTAATTACACAGGGGAAAGTATAATGTACTGGGAACTCCTCAGAAGAATCTGATTTGTGGTGAGGGGAGAGAGATAAAAGCTCATTTAGGAACGACATGAACATGCTGCGTAGGTAGCTGTTTATCAGTAAATATCTCCACTGAGATTAAGAAAAACAGTAGCTTAATAAATTAAGTACTTCCTGGTATGGTTACTCTACTGGTAACTCCCCAAAAGAATCTGGATTGTGGTGAGGGAACAGAGAAAAAAGCTCATTTAGGACCTGCACTTACGAAGGGGGTAGGCAGCTGTATATCAGGGAGTAAACCTTCTGAGAATAAAAACAGCTGGAGTTGTTAAGGTAATTACACAGGGGAAAGGATAATGTACTGGGAACTCCAACAGAAGAATCTGATTTGTGGTGAGGGGAGAGAGATAAAAGCTCATTTAGGAACGACATGAACATGCTGCATACGTATCTGTTTATCAGTAAATATCGACACTGAGATTAAGAAAAGCAGTAGCTTAATAAATTAAGTACTTCCTGCTATGGATACTGTACTGGTAACTCCCGAAAAGAATCTGGATTGTGGTGAGGAAACAGATGAAAAAGCTCATTTAGGACCTGAACTTACGAAGGGGGTAGGCAGTTGTATATCAGGGAGTAAACATTCTGAGAGTAAAAACAGCTGGAGCTTGTTAAGGTAATTACACAGGGGAAAGGATAATGTACTGGGAACTCCTCCGAAGAATCTGATTTGTGGTGAGAGGGAGAGAGATAAAAGCTCATTTAGGAACGACATGAACATGCTGCGTAGGTAGCTGTTTATCAGTAAATATGTCCACTGAGATTAAGAAAAGCCGTAGCTTAATAAATTAAGTACTTCCTGGTATGGTTACTGTACTGGTAACTCCCCAAAAGAATCTGGATTGTGGTGAGGGAACAGAGAAAAAAGCTCATTTCGGACCTGCACTTACGAAGGGGGTAGGCAGCTGTATATCAGGGAGTAAACCTTCTGAGAATAAAAACAGCTGGAGCTTGTTAAGGTAATTACACAGGGGAAATGATAATATACTGGGAACTCCTCAGAAGAATCTGATTTGTGGTGAGGGGAGAGAGATGGAAGCTCATTTAGGAACGACATGAACATGCTGCGTAGGTAGCTGTTTATCAGTAAATATCTCCACTGAGATTAAGAAAAGCAGTAGCCTAATAAATTAAGTACTTCCTGGTCTGACTACTGTACTGGTAACTCCCCAAAAGAATCTGGATTGTGGTGAGGGAACAGAGAAAAAAGCTCATTTAGAACCTGCACTTACGAAGGGGGTAGGCAGCTGTATATCAGGAGTAAACCTTCTGAGAGTAAATACAGCTGGAGGCTTGTTAAGGTAATTACACAAGGGAAAGGATAATGTACTGGGAACTCCTCAGAAGAATCTGATTTGTGGTGAGGGGAGAGAGATAAAAGCTCATTTAGGAACGACATGATCATGCTGCGTAGGTAGCTGTTTATCAGTAATATCTCCACTGAGATTAAGAAAAGCAGTAGCTTAAAAATTAAGTACATCCTGGTATGGTTACTGTACTGGTAACGCCCCAAAAGAATCTGGATTGTGATGAGGGAACAGAGAAAAAAGCTCATTTAGGACCTGCACTTATGAAGGGGGTAGGCAGCTATATATCAGGGAGTAAACCTACTGAGAGTAAAAACAGCTGGAGCTTGTTAAGGTAATTACACAGGGGAAAAGATAATGTACTGGGAACTCCTCAGAAGAATCTGATTTGTGGTGAGGGGAGAGAGATAAAAGCTCATTTAGGAACGACATGAACATGCTGCATACGTAGCTGTTTATCAGTAAATATCTCCACTGAGATTAAGAAAAGCAGTAGCTAAATAAATTAAGTACTTCCTGGTATGGTTACTGTACTGCTAACTCCCCAAAAGAATCTAGATTGTGGTGAGGGAACAGAGAAAAAAGCTCATTTGGGACCTGCACTTACGAAGGGGGTAGGCAGCTGTATATCAGGGAGTAAACCTACTGAGAATAAAAACATTTGGAGCTTGTTAAGGTAATTACACAGGGGAAAGGATAATGTACTGGGAAATCCTCAGAAGAATCTGATTTGTGGTGAGGGGAGAGAGATAAAAGCTCATTTAGGAACGACATGAACATGCTGCGTAGGTAGCTGTTCATCAGGAAAATATCTCCACTGAGATTAAGAAAAGCAGTAGTTTAATAAATTAAGTACTTCCTGGTATGGTTACTGTACTGGTAACTCCCCAAAAGACTCTGGATTGTGGTGAGGGAACAGAAAAAAAAGCTCATTTATGACCTGCACTTACGAAGTGGGTAGGCAGCTGTATATCAGGGAGTAAAACTTCTGAGAATAAAAACAGCTGGAGCTTGTTAAGGTAATAACACAGGGGAAAGGATAATGTACTGGGAACTCCTCAGAAGAATCTGATTTGTGGTGAGGGGAGAGAGATAAAAGCTCATTTATGATCAACATGAACATGCTGCTACGTAGCTGTTTATCAGTAAATGTCTCCACTGAGATTAAGAAAAGCAGTAGCTTATAAATTAAGTACTTCCTGCTATGGATACTGTACTGGTAACTCCCCAAAAGAATGTGGATTGTGGTGAGGGAACAGAGAAAAAAGCTCATTTAGGACCTGCACTTACGAAGGGGGTAGGCAGCTGTATATCAGGGAGTAAAACTTCTGAGAATAAAAACAGCTGGAGCTTGTTAAGGTAATTACACAGGGGAAAGGATAATGTACTGGGAACTCCTCAGAAGAATCTGATTCGTGGTGAGGGGAGAAGAGATATAAGCTCATTTAGGAACGACATGATCATGCTGCGTAGGTAGCTGTTTATCAGTAAATATCTCCACTGAGATTAAGAAAGCAGTAGCTTAATAAATTAAGTACATCCTGGTATGGTTCCTGTACTGGTAACTCCCCAAAAGAATCTGGATTGTGGTGAGGGAACAGAGAAAAAAGCTCATTAGGACCCGCTCTTACGAAGCGGGTAGGCAGCTTTATATCAGGGAGTAAACCTTCTGAGAATAAAAACAGCTGGAGCTTGTTAAGGTAATTACACAGGGGAAAGGCTAATGTACTGGGAACTCCTCAGAAGAATCTGATTTGTGGTGAGGGGAGAGATATAAAAGCTCATTTAGGAACGATATGAACGTGCTGCATATGTAGATATTTATCAGTAAATATCTCCACTGAGATTAAGAAAAGCAGTAGGCTTAATAAATTTAGTACTTCCTGCTATGGATACTGTACTGGTAACTCCCCAAAAGAGTCTGGATTGTGGTGAGGGAACAGAGAAAAAAGCTCATATATGAGCTGCAATTACGAAGGGGGTAGGCAGCTGTATATGAGGGAGTATCGATTCTGGACAATAAAAGCAGCTGGAGCTTGTTAAGGTAATTACAAAGGGGAAAGGATAATGTACTGGGAACTCCTCAGAAGAATCTGATTTGTGGTGAGGGGAGAGAGATAAAAGGTCATTTAGGAACGACATGAACATGCTGCATACGTAGCTGTTTATCAGTAAATATCTCCACTGAGATTAAGAAAAGAAGTAGCTTAATAAATTAAGTACTTCCTGTTATGGATACTGTACTGGTACCTCCCCAAAAGAGTCTGGATTGTGGTGTGGGAACAGAGAAAAAAGCTCATTTAGGAACGACATGAACATGCTGCGTAGGTAGCTGTTTGTCAGTAAATTATCTCCACTGAGATTACGAAAAGCAGTAGCTTAATAAATTAAGTACTTCCTGGTATGGTTACTGTACTGGTAACTCCCCAAAAGAATCTGGATTGTGGTGAGGGAACTGAGAAAAAACTCATTTAGGACCTGCACTTACGAAGGGGGTAGGCAGCTGTATATCAGGGAGTAAACCTTCTGAGAATAAAAACAGCTGGAGCTTGTTAAGGTAATTACACAGGGGAAAGGATAATGTACTGGGAACTCCCTCAGAAGAATCTGATTTGTGGTTAGGGGAGAGAGATAAAAGCTCATATAGGAACGACATGAACATGCTGCGTACGTAGCTGTTTATCAGTAAATATCTCCACTGAGATTAAGAAAAGCTGTAGCTTAATAAATTAAGTACTTTCTGGTATGGTTACTGTACTGGTAACTCCCAAAAGAATCTGGATGTGGTGAGAGAACAGAGAAAAAAGCTCATTTAGGACCTGCACTTACGAAGTGGGTAGGCAGCTGTATATCAGGGAGTAAACCTTCTGAGAATAAAAACAGCTGGAGCTTGTAAGGTAATTACACAGGGGAAAGGATAATGTACTGGGAACTCCTCAGAAGAATCTGATTTGTGGTGAGGGAGAGAGATAAAAGCTCATTTAGGATCGACATGGACATGCTGCCTACGTAGCTGTTTATCAGTAAATGTCTCCACTGAGATTAAGAAAAGCAGTAGCTTAATAAATTAAGTACTTCCTGCTATGGATACTGTACTGGTAAGTCCCCAAAAAAATGTGGCTGTGGTGAGGGAACAGAGAAAAAAGCTCATTTAGGACCTGCACTTAGGAAGGGGGTAGGCAGCTGTATATCAGGGCGTAAACCTTCTGAGAATAAAAACAGCTGGAGCTTGTTAAGGTAATTACACAGGGGAAAGGATAATGTACTGGGAACTCCTCAGAAGAATCTGATTTGTGGTGAGGGGAGAGAGATAAAAGCTCATTTAGGAACGACATGAACATGCTGCGTAGGTAGATGTTTATCAGTAAATATCTCCACTGAGATTAAGAAAAGAAGTAGCTTAATAAATTAAGTACTTCCTGGTATGGTTACTGTACTGGTAACTCCCCAAAAGAATCTAGATTGTGGTGAGGGAACAGAGAAAAAAGCTCATTTAGGACCTGCACTTACGAAGGGGGTAGGCAGCTGTATATCAGGGAGTAAACCTACTGAGAATAAAAACAGCTGGAGCTTGTTAAGGTAATTACACAGGGGAAAGGATAATGTACTGGGAACTCCTCAGAAGAATCTGATTTGTGGTGAGGGGAGAGAGGTTAAAGCTCATTTAGGAACGACATGAACATGCTGTGTAGGTAGCTGTTTATCAGTAAATATCTCCACTGAGATTAAGAAAAGCAGTAGCTTAATAAATTAAGTACTTCCTGGTATGGTTACTGTACTGGTAACTACCCCAAACAATCTGGATTGTGGTGAGGGAACAGAGAAAATAGCTCATTTAGGACCTGCACTTACGAAGTGGGTAGGCAGCTGTATATCAGGGAGTAAACCTTCTGAGAATAAAAACAGCTGGAGATTGTTAAGGTAATTACACAGGGGAAAGGATAATGTACTGGGAACTCCTCAGAAGAATCTGATTTGTGGTGAGGGGAGAGAGATAAAAGCTCATTTAGGAACGACATGAACATGCTGCGTAGGTAGCTGTTTATCAGTAAATATCTCCACTGAGATTAAGAAAAGCAGTAGCTTAATAAATTAAGTACTTCCTGCTATGGATACTGTACTGGTAACTCCCGAAAAGAATCTGGATTGTGGTGAGGAAACAGAGGAAAAAGCTCATTTAGGACCTGCACTTACGAAGGGGGTAGGCAGCTGTATATCAGGGAGTAAACATTCTGAGAGTAAAAACAGCTGGAGCTTGTTAAGGTAATTACACAGGGGAAAGGATAATGTACTGGGAACTCCTCAGAAGAATCTGATTTGTGGTGAGGGGAGAGAGATAAAAGCTCATTTAGGAACGACATGAACATGCTGCGTAGGTAGCTGTTTATCAGTAAATATCTCCACTGAGATTAAGAAAAGCCGTAGCTTAATAAATTAAGTACTTCCTGGTATGGTTACTGTACTGGTAACTCCCCAAAAGAATCTGGATTGTGGTGAGGGAACAGGGAAAAAAGCTCATTTAGGACCTGCACGTACGAAGGGGGTAGGCAGCTGTATATCAGGGAGTAAACCTTCTGAGAATAAAAACATCTGGAGCTTGTTAAGGTAATTACACAGGGGAAAGGATAATATACTGGGAACTGCTCAGAAGAATCTGATTTGTGGTGAGGGGAGAGAGATGGAAGCTCATTTATGAACGACATGAACATGCTGCGTAGGTAGCCGTTTATCAGTAAATATCTCCACTGAGATTAAGAAAAGCAGTAGCCTAATAAATTAAGTACTTCCTGGTCTGACTACTGTACTGGTAACTCCCCAAAAGAATCTGGATTGTGATGAGGGAACAGAGAAAAAAGCTCATTTAGAACCTGCACTTACGAAGGGGGTAGGCAGCTGTATATCAGGGAGTAAACCTTCTGAGAGTAAAAACAGCTGGAGCTTGTTAAGGTAATTACACAAGGGAAAGGATAATGTACTGGGAACTCCTCAGAAGAATCTGATTTGTGGTGAGGGGAGAGAGATAAAAGCTCATTTAGGAACGACATGAACATGCTGCGTAGGTAGCTGTTTATCAGTAAATATCTCCACTGAGATTAAGAAAAGCAGTAGCTTAATAAATTAAGTACATCCTGGTATGGTTACTGTACTGGTAACTCCCCAAAAGACTCTGGATTGTGGTGAGGGAACAGAAAAAAAAGCTCATTTAGGACCTGCACTTACGAAGTGGGTAGGCAGCTGTATATCAGGGAGTAAAACTTCTGAGAATAAAAACAGCTGGAGCTTGTTAAGGTAATAACACAGGGGTAAGGATAATGTACTGGGAACTTCTCAGAAGAATCTGATTTGTGGTGAGGGGAGAGAGATAAAAGGTCATTTATTATCAACATGAACATGCTGCCTACGTAGCTGTTTATCAGTAAATGTATCCATTGAGATTAAGAAAAGCAGTAGCTTAATAAATTAAGTACTTCCTGCTATGGATACTGTACTGGTAACTCCCCAAAACAATGTGGATTGTGGTGAGGGAACAGAGAAAAAAGCTCATTTAGGACCTGCTCTTACGAAGGGGGTAGGCAGCTGTATATCAGGGAATAAAACTTCTGAGAATAAAAACAGCTGGAGCTTGTTAAGGTAATTACACAGGGGAAAGGATAATGTACTGGGAACTCCTCAGAAGAATCTGATTTGTGGTGAGGGGAGAGAGATATAAGCTCATTTAGGAACGACATGATCATGCTGCGTAGGTAGCGGTTTATCAGTAAATATCTCCACTGAGATTAAGAAAAGCAGTAGCTTAATAAATTAAGTACATCCTGGTATGGTTCCTGTACTGGTAACTCCCCAAAAGAATCTGGATTGTGGTGAGGGAACAGAGAAAAAAGCTCATTTAGGACCCGCTCTTACGAAGGGGGTAGGCAGCTTTATATCAGGGAGTAAACCTTCTGAGAATAAAAACAGCTGGAGCTTGTTAAGGTAATTACACAGGGGAAATGATAATGTACTGGGAACTCCTCAGAAGAATCTGATTTGTGGTGAGGGGAGAGAGATAAAAGCTCATTTAGGAACGACATGAACGTGCTGCATATGTAGATGTTTATCAGTAAATATCTCCACTGAGATTAAGAAAAGCAGTAGCTTAATAAATTAAGTACTTCCTGCTATGGATACTGTACTGGTAACTCCCCAAATGAGTCTGGATTGTGGTGAGGGAACAGAGAAATAAGCTCATATATGAGCTGCAATTACGGAGGGGGTAGGCAGCTGTATATCAGGGAGTATCGATTCTGACAATAAAAGCAGCTGGAGCTTGTTAAGGTAATTACACAGGGGAAAGGATAATGTACTGGGAACTCCTCAGAAGAATCTGATTTGTGGTGAGGGGAGAGAGATAAAAGGTCATTTAGGAACGACATGAACATGCTGCATACGTAGCTGTTTATCAGTAAATATCTCCACTGAGATTAAGAAAAGAAGTAGCTTAATAAATTAAGTACTTCCTGTTATGGATACTGTACTGGTACCTCCCCAAAAGAGTCTGGATTGTGGTGTGGGAACAGAGAAAAAAGCTCATTTAGGAACGACATGAACATGCTGCGTAGGTAGCTGTTTGTCAGTAAATATCTCCACTGAGATTACGAAAAGCAGTAGCTTAATAAATTAAGTACTTCCTGGTATGGTTACTGTACTGGTAACTCCCCAAAAGAATCTGGATTGTGGTGAGGGAACTGAGAAACAACTCATTTAGGACCTGCACTTACGAAGGGGGTAGGCAGCTGTATATCAGGGAGTAAACCTTCTGAGAATAAAAACAACTGGAGCTTGTTAAGGTAATTACACAGGGGAAAGGATAATGTACTGGGAACTCCTCAGAAGAATCTGATTTGTGGTTAGGGGAGAGAGATAAAAGCTCATATAGGAACGACATGAACATGCTGCGTAGGTAGCTGTTTATCAGTAAATATCTCCACTGAGATTAAGAAAAGCAGTAGCTTAATAAATTAAGTACTTCCTGCTATGGATACTGTACTGGTAATTCCCGAAAAGAATCTGGATTGTGGTGAGGGAACAGAGAAAAAAGCTCATTTAGGAACGACATGAACATGCTGCGTAGGTAGCTGTTTATCAGTAAATATCTCCACTGAGATTAAGAAAAGCAGTAGCTTAATAAATTAAGTACTTCCTGGTATGGTTACTGTACTGGTAACTCCCCAAAAGAATCTGGATTGTGGTGAGGGAACAGAGAAAAAAGCTCATTTAGGACCTGCACTTACAAAAGGGATAGGCAGCTGTATATCAGGGAGTAAACCTTCTGAGAATAAAAACAGCTGGAGCTTGTTAAGGTAATTACACAGGGGAAAGGATTATGTACTGGGAACTCCTCAGAAGAATCTGATTTGTGGTGAGGGGAGAGAGATAAAAGCTCATTTAGGAACGACAAGAACATGCTGCGTAGGTAGCTGTTTGTCAGTAAATATCTCCACTGAGATTAAGAAAAGCAGTAGCTTAATAAATTAAGTACTTCCTGGTATGGTTACTGTACTGGTAACACCCCAAAAGAATCTGGATTGTGGTGAGGGAACAGAGAAAATAGCTCATATGTGAGCTGCACTTACGAAGGGCATAGGCAGCTGTATATCAGGGAGTATCGATTCTGACAATAAAAACAGCTGGAGCTTGTTAAGGTAATTACACAGGGGAAAGGATAATGTACTGGGAACTCCTCAGAAGAATCTGATTTGTGGTGAGGGGAGAGAGATAAAAGCTCATTTAGGAACGACATGAACATGCTGCATACGTAGCTGTTTATCAGTAAATATCTCCACTAAGATTAAGAAAAGCAGTAGCTTAATAAATTAAGTACTTCCTGGTATGGATACTGTACTGGTACCTCCCCAAAAGAGTCTGGACTGTGGTGTGGGAAAAGAGAAAAAAGCTCATTTAGGAACGACATGAACATGCTGCGTAGGGAGCTGTATATCAGTAAATATCTCCACTGAGATTAAGAAAAGCAGTAGCTTAATAAATTAAGTACTTCCTGGCATGGTTACTGTACTGGTATCTCCCCAAATGAATCTGGATTGTGGTGAGGTAACAGAGAGAAAAGCTCATTTAGGACCTGCACTTACGAAGGGGGTAGGCAGCTGTATATCAGGGAGTAAACCTTCTGAGAATAAAAACAGCTGGAGCTTGTTAAGGTAATTACACAGGGGAAAGGATAATGTACTGGGAACTCCTCAGAAGAATCTGATTTGTGGTGAGGAGAGAGAGATAAAAGCTTATTTAGGAACGACATGAACATGCTGCATACGTAGCTGTTTATCAGTAAATATCTCCACTGAGATTAAGAAAAGCAGTAGTTTAATAAATTAAGTACTTCCTTGTAATGGGTACTGTACTGGTACCTCCCCAAAAGAATTTGGATTGTGGTGAAGGAACAGAGAACAAAGCTCATTTAGGAACGACATGAACATGCTGCGTAGGTAGCTGTTTATCTGTAAATATCTCCACTGAGATTAAGAAAAGCAGTAGCTTAATAAATTAAGTACTTCCTGGTATGGTTACTGTACTGGTAACTCCCCAAAAGAATCTGGATTGTGGTGAGGGAACAGAGAAAAAAGCTCATTTAGGACCGGCACTTACGAGGGGGGTAGGCAGCTGTATATCAGGGAGTAAACCTTCTGAGAATAAAAACAGCTGGAGCTTGTTAAGGTAATTACACAGGGGAAAGGATAATGTACTGGGAACACCTCAGAAAAATCTGATTTGTGGTGAAGGGAGAGAGATAAAAGCTCATTTAGGAACGACATGAACATGCTGCGTAGGTAGTTGTTTATCAGTAAATATCTCCACTGAGATAAAGAAAAGCAGTACCTTAATAAATTAAGTCCTTCCTGGTATGGTTACTGTACTGGTAACTCCCCAAAAGAATTTGGATTGTGGTGAGGGAACAGAGAAAAGAGCTCATTTAGGACCTACACTTACGAAGGGGGTAGGCAGCTGTATATCAGGGAGTAAACCTTCTGAGAGTAAAAACAGCTGGAGCTTGTTAAGGTAATTACACAGGGGAAAGGATAATGTACTGGGAACCCCTCAGAAGAATCTGATTTGTGGTGAGGGGAGAGAGACAAAAGCTCATTTAAGAACGACATGAACATGCTGCGTAGGTAGCTGTTTATCAGTAAATATCTCCACTGAGATTAAGAAAAGCAGTAGGTTAATAAATTAAATCCTTCCTGGTATGGTTACTGTACTGGTAACTCCCCAAAAGAATCTGGATTGTGGTGAGGCAACAAAGAAAAAAGCTCATTTAGGACCTGCACTTACAAAGGTGGTAGGCAGTTGTATATCAGGGACTAAACCTTCCGAGAATAAAAACAGCTGGAGCTTGTTAAGGTAATTACACAGGGGAAAGGATAATGTACTGGGAATTCCTCAGAAGAATCTGATTTGTGGTGAGGGGAGAGGGATAAAAGCTCATTTAAGAACGACATGAACATGCTGCGTACGTAGCTGTTTATCAGTAAATATCTCCACTGAGATTAAGAAAAGCAGTAGCTTAATAAATTAAGTACTTCCTGGTATGGTTACTGTACTGGTAACTCCCCAAAAGAATCTGGATTGTGGTGAGGGAACAGAGAAAAAAGCTCATTTAGGAACGACATGAACATGCTGCGTCTGTAGCTGTTTATCAGTAAATATCTCCACTGAGATTAAGAAAAGCAGTAGCTTAATAAATTAAGTACTTCCTGGTATGGTTACTGTAGTGGTAACTCCCCAAAAGAATCTGGATTGTGGTGAGGGAACAGAGAAAAAAGCTCATTTAGGACCTGCACTTACGAAGGGGGTAGGCAGCTGTATATCAGGGAGTAAACCTTCTGAGAATAAAAACAGCTGGAGCTTGTTAAGGTAATTACACAGGGGATAGGATAATATACTGGGAACTCCTCAGAAGAATCTGATTTGTGGTGAGGCGAGAGAGATAAAAGCTCATTTAGGAACGACATGAACATGCTGCGTAGGTAGCTGTTTATCAGTAAATATCTCCACTGAGATTAACAAAAGCAGTAGCTTAATAATTTAAGTACTTCCTGGTATGCTTACTGTACTGGTAACTCCCCAAAAGAATCTGGATTGTGGTGAGGGAACAGAGAAAAAAGCTCATTTATAACCTGCACTTACGAAGGGGGTAGGCAGCTGTATATCAGGGAGTAAACCTTCTGAGAGTAAAAACAGCTGGAGCTTGTTAAGGTAATTACACAGGGGAAAGGATAATGTACTGGGAACTCCTCAGAAGAATCTGATTTGTGGTGAGGGGAGAGAGATAAAAGCTCATTTAGGAACGACATGAACATGCTGCGTAGGTAGCCGTTTATCAGTAAATATCTCCACTGAGATTAAGAAAAGCAGTAGCTTAATAAATTAAGTACTTCCTGGTATGGTTACTGTAATGGTAACTCCCCAAAAGAATCTGGATTGTGGTGAGGGAACAGAGAAAAAAGCTCATTTAGGACCTGCACTTACGAAGGGGGTAGGCAGCTGTATATCAGGGAGTAAACCTTCTGAGAATAAAAACAGCTGGAACTTGTTAAGGTAATTACACAGGAGAAAGGATAATATACTGGGAACTCCTCAGAAGAATCTGATTTGTGGTGAAGGGAGGAGATAAAAGCTCATTTAGGAACCACATGAACATGCTGCGTAGGTAGCTGTTTATCAGTAAATATCTCCACTGAGATTAAGAAAAGCAGTAGCTTAATAAATTAAGTCCTTCCTGGTATGGTTACTGTACTGGTCACTCCCCAAAAGAATCTGGATTGTGATGAGGGAACAGAGAAAAAAGCTCATTTAGGACCTGCACTTACGAAGGGGGTAGGCAGCTGTATATCAGGGAGCAAACCTTCTGAGAATAAAAACAGCTGGAGCTTGTTAAGGTAATTACACAGGGGAAAGGATAATGTACTGGGAACTCCTCAACAGAATCTGATTTGTGGTGAGGGGAGAGAGATAAAAGCTCATTTAGGAACGACATGAACATGCTGTGTACGTAGCTGTTTATCAGTAAATATCTCCACTGTGATTAAGAAAAGCAATAGCTTAATAAATTAAGTCCTTCCTGCTATGGAAACTGTACTGGTAACTCCCCAAAAGAATCTGGATTGTGGTGAGGGAACAGAGAAAAAAGCTCATTTAGGACCTGCACTTACGAAGGGGGTAGGCAGCTGTATATCAGGGAGTATCGATTCTGAGAATAAAAACAGCTGGAGCTTGTTAAGGTAATTACACAGGGGAAAGGATAATGTACTGGGAACTCCTCAGAAGAATCTGATTTGTGGTGAGGGGAGAGAGATAAAAGCTCATTTAGGAACGACATGAACATGCTGTGTAGGTAGCTGTTTATCAGTAAATATCTCCACTGGGATTAAGAAAAGCAGTAGCTTAATAAATTAAGTACTTCCTGGTCTGATTACTGTACTGGTAACTGCCCAAAAGAATCTGGATTGTGGTGAGGGAACAGAGAAAAAAGCTCATTTAGAACCTGCACTTACGAAGGGGGTAGGCAGCTGTATATCAGGGAGTAAACCTTCTGAGAATAAAATCAGCTGGAGCTTGTTAAGGTAATTACACAGGGGAAAGGATAATGTACTGGGAACTCCTCAGAAGAATCTGATTTGTGGTGAGGGGAGAGAGATAAAAGCTCATTTAGGAACGACATGAACATGCGGCATACGTAGCTGTTTATCAGTAAATATCTCCACTGAGATTAAGAAAAGCAGTAGCTTAATAAATTAAGTACTTCCTGCTATGGATACTGTACTGGTAATTCCCGAAAAGAATCTGGATTGTGGTGAGGGAACACAGAAAAAAGCTCATTTAGGACCTGCACTTACGAAGGGGGTAGGCAGCTGTATATCAGGGAGTAAACCTTCTGAGAATAAAAACAGCTGGAGCTTGTTAAGGTAATTACACAGGGGATAGGATAATATACTGGGAACTCCTCAGAAGAATCTGATTTGTGGTGAGGCGAGAGAGATAAAAGCTCATTTAGGAACGACATGAGCATGCTGCGTAGGTAGCTGTTTATCAGTAAATATCTCCACTGAGATTAACAAAAGCAGTAGCTTAATAATTTAAGTACTTCCTGGTATGCTTACTATACTGGTAACTCCCCAAAAGAATCTGGATTGTGGTGAGGAAACAGAGAAAAAAGCTCATTTAGAACCTGCACTTACGAAGGGGGTAGGCAGCTGTATATCAGGGAGTAAACCTTCTGAGAGTAAAAACAGCTGGAGCTTGTTAAGGTAATTACACAGGGGAAAGTATAATGTACTGGGAACTCCTCAGAAGAATCTGATTTGTGGTGAGGGGAGAGAGATAAAAGCTCATTTAGGAACGACATGAACATGCTGCGTAGGTAGCTGTTTATCAGTAAATATCTCCACTGAGATTAAGAAAAACAGTAGCTTAATAAATTAAGTACTTCCTGGTATGGTTACTCTACTGGTAACTCCCCAAAAGAATCTGGATTGTGGTGAGGGAACAGAGAAAAAAGCTCATTTAGGACCTGCACTTACGAAGGGGGTAGGCAGCTGTATATCAGGGAGTAAACCTTCTGAGAATAAAAACAGCTGGAGTTGTTAAGGTAATTACACAGGGGAAAGGATAATGTACTGGGAACTCCTCAGAAGAATCTGATTTGTGGTGAGGGGAGAGAGATAAAAGCTCATTTAGGAACGACATGAACATGCTGCATACGTATCTGTTTATCAGTAAATATCTCCACTGAGATTAAGAAAAGCAGTAGCTTAATAAATTAAGTACTTCCTGCTATGGATACTGTACTGGTAACTCCCGAAAAGAATCTGGATTGTGGTGAGGAAACAGAGGAAAAAGCTCATTTAGGACCTGAACTTACGAAGGGGGTAGGCAGCTGTATATCAGGGAGTAAACATTCTGAGAGTAAAAACAGCTGGAGCTTGTTAAGGTAATTATACACGGGAAAGGATAATGTACTGGGAACTCCTCAGAAGAATCTGATTTGTGGTGAGGGGAGAGAGATAAAAGCTCATTTAGGAACGACATGAACATGCTGCGTAGGTAGCTGTTTATCAGTAAATATCTCCACTGAGATTACGAAAAGCAGTAGCTTAATAAATTAAGTACATCCTGGTATGGTTACTGTACTGGTAACGCCCCAAAAGAATCTGGATTGTGATGAGGGAACAGAGAAAAAAGCTCATTTAGGACCTGCACTTATGAAGGGGGTAGGCAGCTATATATCAGGGAGTAAACCTACTGAGAGTAAAAACAGCTGGAGCTTGTTAAGGTAATTACACAGGGGAAAAGATAATGTACTGGGAACTCCTCAGAATAATCTGATTTGTGGTGAGGGGAGAGAGATAAAAGTTCATTTAGGAACGACATGAACATGCTGCATACGTAGCTGTTTATCAGTAAATATCTCCACTGAGATTAAGAAAAGCAGTAGCTAAATAAATTAAGTACTTCCTGGTATGGTTACTGTACTGCTAACTCCCCAAAAGAATCTAGATTGTGGTGAGGGAACAGAGAAAAAAGCTCATTTGGGACCTGCACTTACGAAGGGGGTAGGCAGCTGTATATCAGGGAGCAAACCTACTGAGAATAAAAACATTTGGAGCTTGTTAAGGTAATTACACAGGGGAAAGGATAATGTACTGGGAAATCCTCAGAAGAATCTGATTTGTGGTGAGGGGAGAGAGATAAAAGCTCATTTAGGAACGACATGAACATGCTGCGTAGGTAGCTGTTTATCAGGAAATATCTCCACTGAGATTAAGAAAAGCAGTAGCTTAATAAATTAAGTACTTCCTGGTATGGTTACTGTACTGGTAACTCCCCAAAAGACTCTGGATTGTGGTGAGGGAACAGAAAAAAAAAGCTCATTTATGACCTGCACTTACGAAGTGGGTAGGCAGCTGTATATCAGGGAGTAAAACTTCTGAGAATAAAAACAGCTGGAGCTTGTTAAGGTAATAACACAGGGGAAAGGATAATGTACTGGGAACTCCTCAGAAGAATCTGATTTGTGGTGAGGGGAGAGAGATAAAAGCTCATTTATGATCAACATGAACATGCTGCCTACGTAGCTGTTTATCAGTAAATGTCTCCACTGAGATTAAGAAAAGCAGTAGCTTAATAAATTAAGTACTTCCTGCTATGGATACTGTACTGGTAACTCCCCAAAAGAATGTGGATTGTGGTGAGGGAACAGAGAAAAAAGCTCATTTAGGACCTGCACTTACGAAGGGGGTAGGCAGCTGTATATCAGGGAGTAAAACTTCTGAGAATAAAAACAGCTTGAGCTTGTTAAGGTAATTACACAGGGGAAAGGATAATGTACTGGGAACTCCTCAGAAGAATCTGATTTGTGGTGAGGGGAGAGAGATATAAGCTCATTTAGGAACGACATGATCATGCTGCGTAGGTAGCTGTTTATCAGTAAATATCTCCACTGAGATTAAGAAAGCAGTAGCTTAATAAATTAAGTACATCCTGGTATGGTTCCTGTACTGGTAACTCCCCAAAAGAATCTGGATTGTGGTGAGGGAACAGAGAAAAAAGCTCATTTAGGACCCGCTCTTACGAAGGGGGTAGGCAGCTTTATATCAGGGAGTAAACCTTCTGAGAATAAAAACAGCTGGAGCTTGTTAAGGTAATTACACAGGGGAAAGGCTAATGTACTGGGAACTCCTCAGAAGAATCTGATTTGTGGTGAGGGGAGAGATATAAAAGCTCATTTAGGAACGATATGAACGTGCTGCATATGTAGATATTTATCAGTAAATATCTCCACTGAGATTAAGAAAAGCAGTAGCTTAATAAATTTAGTACTTCCTGCTATGGATACTGTACTGGTAACTCCCCAAAAGAGTCTGGATTGTGGTGAGGGAACAGAGAAAAAAGCTCATATATGAGCTGCAATTACGAAGGGGGTAGGCAGCTGTATATGAGGGAGTATCGATTCTGACAATAAAAGCAGCTGGAGCTTGTTAAGGTAATTACAAAGGGGAAAGGATAATGTACTGGGAACTCCTCAGAAGAATCTGATTTGTGGTGAGGGGAGAGAGATAAAAGGTCATTTAGGAACGACATGAACATGCTGCATACGTAGCTGTTTATCAGCAAATATCTCCACTGAGATTAAGAAAAGAAGTAGCTTAATAAATTAAGTACTTCCTGTTATGGATACTGTACTGGTACCTCCCCAAAAGAGTCTGGATTGTGGTGTGGGAACAGAGAAAAAAGCTCATTTAGGAACGACATGAACATGCTGCGTAGGTAGCTGTTTGTCAGTAAATATCTCCACTGAGATTACGAAAAGCAGTAGCTTAATAAATTAAGTACTTCCTGGTATGGTTACTGTACTGGTAACTCCCCAAAAGAATCTGGATTGTGGTGAGGGAACTGAGAAAAAACTCATTTAGGACCTGCACTTACGAAGGGGGTAGGCAGCTGTATATCAGGGAGTAAACCTTCTGAGAATAAAAACAGCTGGAGCTTGTTAAGGTAATTACACAGGGGAAAGGATAATGTACTGGGAACTCCTCAGAAGAATCTGATTTGTGGTTAGGGGAGAGAGATAAAAGCTCATATAGGAACGACATGAACATGCTGCGTACGTAGCTGTTTATCAGTAAATATCTCCACTGAGATTAAGAAAAGCAGTAGCTTCATAAATTAAGTACTTTCTGGTATGGTTACTGTACTGGTAACTCCCCAAAAGAATCTGGATTGTGGTGAGAGAACAGAGAAAAAAGCTCATTTAGGACCTGCACTTACGAAGTGGGTAGGCAGCTGTATATCAGGGAGTAAACCTTCTGAGAATAAAAACAGCTGGAGCTTGTTAAGGTAATTACACAGGGGAAAGGATAATGTACTGGGAACTCCTCAGAAGAATCTGATTTGTGGTGAGGGGAGAGAGATAAAAGCTCATTTAGGATCGACATGGACATGCTGCCTACGTAGCTGTTTATCAGTAAATGTCTCCACTGAGATTAAGAAAAGCAGTAGCTTAATAAATTAAGTACTTCCTGCTATGGATACTGTACAGGTAAGTCCCCAAAAAAATGTGGTTGTGGTGAGAGAACAGAGAAAAAAGCTCATTTAGGACCTGCACTTAGGAAGGGGGTAGGCAGCTGTATATCAGGGCGTAAACCTTCTGAGAATAAAAACAGCTGGAGCTTGTTAAGGTAATTACACAGGGGAAAGGATAATGTACTGGGAACTCCTCAGAAGAATCTGATTTGTGGTGAGGGGAGAGAGATAAAAGCTCATTTAGGAACGACATGAACATGCTGCGTAGGTAGATATTTATCAGTAAATATCTCCACTGAGATTAAGAAAAGAAGTAGCTTAATAAATTAAGTACTTCCTGGTATGGTTACTGTACTGGTAACTCCCCAAAAGAATCTAGATTGTGGTGAGGGAACAGAGAAAAAAGCTCATTTAGGACCTGCACTTACGAAGGGGGTAGGCAGCTGTATATCAGGGAGTAAACCTACTGAGAATAAAAACAGCTGGAGCTTGTTAAGGTAATTACACAGGGGAAAGGATAATGTACTGGGAACTCCTCAGAAGAATCTGATTTGTGGTGAGGGGAGAGAGGATAAAGCTCATTTAGGAACGACATGAACATGCTGTGTAGGTAGCTGTTTATCAGTAAATATCTCCACTGAGATTAAGAAAAGCAGTAGCTTAATAAATTAAGTACTTCCTGGTATGGTTACTGTACTGGTAACTACCCAAAACAATCTGGATTGTGGTGAGGGAACAGAGAAAATAGCTCATTTAGGACCTGCACTTACGAAGTGGGTAGGCAGCTGTATATCAGGGAGTAAACCTTCTGAGAATAAAAACAGCTGGAGATTGTTAAGGTAATTACACAGGGGAAAGGATAATGTACTGGGAACTCCTCAGAAGAATCTGATTTGTGGTGAGGGGAGAGAGATAAAAGCTCATTTAGGAACGACATGAACATGCTGCGTAGGTAGCTGTTTATCAGTAAATATCTCCACTGAGATTAAGAAAAGCAGTAGCTTAATAAATTAAGTACTTCCTGCTATGGATACTGTACTGGTAATTCCCGAAAAGAATCTGGATTGTGGTGAGGAAACAGAGGAAAAAGCTCATTTAGGACCTGCACTTACGAAGGGGGTAGGCAGCTGTATATCAGGGAGTAAACATTCTGAGAGTAAAAACAGCTGGAGCTTGTTAAGGTAATTACACAGGGGAAAGGATAATGTACTGGGAACTCCTCAGAAGAATCTGATTTGTGGTGAGGGGAGAGAGATAAAAGCTCATTTAGGAACGACATGAACATGCTGCGTAGGTAGCTGTTTATCAGTAAATATCTCCACTGAGATTAAGAAAAGCCGTAGCTTAATAAATTAAGTACTTCCTGGTATGGTTACTGTACTGGTAACTCCCCAAAAGAATCTGGATTGTGGTGAGGGAACAGGGAAAAAAGCTCATTTAGGACCTGCACGTACGAAGGGGGTAGGCAGCTGTATATCAGGGAGTAAACCTTCTGAGAATAAAAACAGCTGGAGCTTGTTAAGGTAATTACACAGGGGAAAGGATAATATACTGGGAACTGCTCAGAAGAATCTGATTTGTGGTGAGGGGAGAGAGATGGAAGCTCATTTATGAACGACATGAACATGCTGCGTAGGTAGCCGTTTATCAGTAAATATCTCCACTGAGATTAAGAAAAGCAGTAGCCTAATAAATTAAGTACTTCCTGGTCTGACTACTGTACTGGTAACTCCCCAAAAGAATCTGGATTGTGATGAGGGAACAGAGAAAAAAGCTCATTTAGAACCTGCACTTACGAAAGGGGTAGGCAGCTGTATATCAGGGAGTAAACCTTCTGAGAGTAAAAACAGCTGGAGCTTGTTAAGGTAATTACACAAGGGAAAGGATAATGTACTGGGAACTCCTCAGAAGAATCTGATTTGTGGTGAGGGGAGAGAGATAAAAGCTCATTTAGGAACGACATGAACATGCTGCGTAGGTAGCTGTTTATCAGTAAATATCTCCACTGAGATTAAGAAAAGCAGTAGCTTAATAAATTAAGTACATCCTGGTATGGTTACTGTACTGGTAACTCCCCAAAAGACTCTGGATTGTGGTGAGGGAACAGAAAAAAAAGCTCATTTAGGACCTGCACTTACGAAGTGGGTAGGCAGCTGTATATCAGGGAGTAAAACTTCTGAGAATAAAAACAGCTGGAGCTTGTTAAGGTAATAACACAGGGGAAAGGATAATGTACTGGGAACTTCTCAGAAGAATCTGATTTGTGGTGAGGGGAGAGAGATAAAAGGTCATTTATTATCAACATGAACATGCTGCCTACGTAGCTGTTTATCAGTAAATGTCTCCACTGAGATTAAGAAAAGCAGTAGCTTAATAAATTAAGTACTTCCTGCTATGGATACTGTACTGGTAACTCCCCAAAACAATGTGGATTGTGGTGAGGGAACAGAGAAAAAAGCTCATTTAGGACCTGCTCTTACGAAGGGGGTAGGCAGCTGTATATCAGGGAATAAAACTTCTGAGAATAAAAACAGCTGGAGCTTGTTAAGGTAATTACACAGGGGAAAGGATAATGTACTGGGAACTCCTCAGAAGAATCTGATTTGTGGTGAGGGGAGAGAGATATAAGCTCATTTAGGAACGACATGATCATGCTGCGTAGGTAGCTGTTTATCAGTAAATATCTCCACTGAGATTAAGAAAAGCAGTAGCTTAATAAATTAAGTACATCCTGGTATGGTTCCTGTACTGGTAACTCCCCAAAAGAATCTGGATTGTGGTGAGGGAACAGAGAAAAAAGCTCATTTAGGACCCGCTCTTACGAAGGGGGTAGGCAGCTTTATATCAGGGAGTAAACCTTCTGAGAATAAAAACAGCTGGAGCTTGTTAAGGTAATTACACAGGGGAAATGATAATGTACTGGGAACTCCTCAGAAGAATCTGATTTGTGGTGAGGGGAGAGAGATAAAAGCTCATTTAGGAACGACATGAACGTGCTGCATATGTAGATGTTTATCAGTAAATATCTCCACTGAGATTAAGAAAAGCAGTAGCTTAATAAATTAAGTACTTCCTGCTATGGATACTGTACTGGTAACTCCCCAAAAGAGTCTGGATTGTGGTGAGGGAACAGAGAAATAAGCTCATATATGAGCTGCAATTACGAAGGGGGTAGGCAGCTGTATATCAGGGAGTATCGATTCTGACAATAAAAGCAGCTGGAGCTTGTTAAGGTAATTACACAGGGGAAAGGATAATGTACTGGGAACTCCTCAGAAGAATCTGATTTGTGGTGAGGGGAGAGAGATAAAAGGTCATTTAGGAACGACATGAACATGCTGCATACGTAGCTGTTTATCAGTAAATATCTCCACTGAGATTAAGAAAAGCAGTAGCTTAATAAATTAAGTACTTCTGTTATGGATACTGTACTGGTACCTCCCCAAAAGAGTCTGGATTGTGGTGTGGGAACAGAGAAAAAAGCTCATTTAGGAACGACATGAACATGCTGCGTAGGTAGCTGTTTGTCAGTAAATATCTCCACTGAGATTACGAAAAGCAGTAGCTTAATAAATTAAGTACTTCCTGGTATGGTTACTGTACTGGTAACTCCCCAAAAGAATCTGGATTGTGGTGAGGGAACTGAGAAACATCTCATTTAGGACCTGCACTTACGAAGGGGGTAGGCAGCTGTATATCAGGGAGTATCGATTCTGAGAATAAAAACAGCTGGAGCTTGTTAAGGTAATTACACAGGGGAAAGGATAATGTACTGGGAACTCCTCAGAAGAATCTGATTTGTGGTGAGGGGAGAGAGATATAAGCTCATTTAGGAACGACATGATCATGCTGCGTAGGTAGCTGTTTATCAGTAAATATCTCCACTGAGATTAAGAAAAGCAGTAGCTTAATAAATTAAGTACATCCTGGTATGGTTCCTGTACTGGTAACTCCCCAAAAGAATCTGGATTGTGGTGAGGGAACAGAGAAAAAAGCTCATTTAGGACCCGCTCTTACGAAGGGGGTAGGCAGCTTTATATCAGGGAGTAAACCTTCTGAGAATAAAAACAGCTGGAGCTTGTTAAGGTAATTACACAGGGGAAATGATAATGTACTGGGAACTCCTCAGAAGAATCTGATTTGTGGTGAGGGGAGAGAGATAAAAGCTCATTTAGGAACGATATGAACGTGCTGCATATGTAGATGTTTATCAGTAAATATCTCCACTGAGATTAAGAAAAGCAGTAGCTTAATAAATTAAGTACTTCCTGCTATGGATACTGTACTGGTAACTCCCCAAAAGAGTCTGGATTGTGGTGAGGGAACAGAGAAATAAGCTCATATATGAGCTGCAATTACGAAGGGGGTAGGCAGCTGTATATCAGGGAGTATCGATTCTGACAATAAAAGCAGCTGGAGCTTGTTAAGGTAATTACACAGGGGAAAGGATAATGTACTGGGAACTCCTCAGAAGAATCTGATTTGTGGTGAGGGGAGAGAGATAAAAGGTCATTTAGGAACGACATGAACATGCTGCATACGTAGCTGTTTATCAGTAAATATCTCCACTGAGATTAAGAAAAGAAGTAGCTTAATAAATTAAGTACTTCCTGTTATGGATACTGTTCTGGTACCTCCCCAAAAGAGTCTGGATTGTGGTGTGGGAACAGAGAAAAAAGCTCATTTAGGAACGACATGAACATGCTGCGTAGGTAGCTGTTTGTCAGTAAATATCTCCACTGAGATTACGAAAAGCAGTAGCTTAATAAATTAAGTACTTCCTGGTATGGTTACTGTACTGGTAACTCCCCAAAAGAATCTGGATTGTGGTGAGGGAACTGAGAAACAACTCATTTAGGACCTGCACTTACGAAGGGGGTAGGCAGCTGTATATCAGGGAGTAAACCTTCTGAGAATAAAAACAACTGGAGCTTGTTAAGGTAATTACACAGGGGAAAGGATAATGTACTGGGAACTCCTCAGAAGAATCTGATTTGTGGTTAGGGGAGAGAGATAAAAGCTCATATAGGAACGACATGAACATGCTGCGTACGTAGCTGTTTATCAGTAAATATCTCCACTGAGATTAAGAAAAGCAGTAGCTTAATAAATTAAGTACTTTCTGGTATGGTTACTGTACTGGTAACTCCCCAAAAGAATCTGGATTGTGGTGAGGGAACAGAGAAAAAAGCTCATTTAGGACCTGCACTTACGAAGTGGGTAGGCAGCTGTATATCAGGGAGTAAACCTTCTGAGAGTAAAAACAGCTGGAGCTTGTTAAGGTAATTACACAGGGGAAAGGATAATGTACTGGGAACTCCTCAGAAGAATCTGATTTGTGGTGAGGGGAGAGAGATAAAAGCTCATTTAGAATCGACATGAACATGCTGCCTACGTAGCTGTTTATCAGTAAATGTCTCCACTGAGATTAAGAAAAGCAGTAGCTTAATAAATTAAGTACTTCCTGCTATGGATACTGTACTGGTAAGTCCCCAAAAAAATGTGGTTGTGGTGAGGGAACAGAGAAAAAAGCTCATTTAGGACCTGCACTTACGAAGGTGGTAGGCAGCTGTATATCAGGGCGTAAACCTTCTGAGAATAAAAACAGCTGGAGCTTGTTAAGGTAATTACACAGGGGAAAGGATAATGTACTGGGAACTCCTCAGAAGAATCTGATTTGTGGTGAGGGGAGAGAGATAAAAGCTCATTTAGGAACGACATGAACATGCTGCGTAGGTAGCTGTTTATCAGTAAATATCTCCACTGAGATTAAGAAAAGAAGTTGCTTAATAAATTAAGTACTTCCTGGTATGATTACTGTACTGGTAACTCCCCAAAAGAATCGAGATTGTGGTGAGGGAACAGAGAAAAAAGCTCATTTAGGACCTGCACTTACGAAGGGGGTAGGCAGCTGTATATCAGGGAGTAAACCTACTGAGAATAAAAACAGCTGGAGCTTGTTAAGGTAATTACACAGGGGAAAGGTTAATGTACTGGGAACTCCTCAAAAGAATGTGATTTGTGGTGAGGGGAGAGAGATTAAAGCTCATTTAGGAACGACATGAACATGCTGTGTAGGTAGCTGTTTATCAGTAAATATCTCCACTGAGATTAAGAAAAGCAGTAGCTTAATAAATTAAGTACTTCCTGCTATTGATATTTTACTGGTAACTCCCCAAAGAATCTGGATTGTGGTGAGGGAACAGAGAAAAAAGCTCATTTAGGACCTGCACTTACGAAGGGGGTAGGCAGCTGTATATCAGGGAGTAAACCTTCTGATAATAAAAACAGCTGGAGCTTGTTAAGGTAATTACACAGGGGAAAGGATAATGTACTGGGAACTCCTCAGAAGAATCTGATTTGTGGTGAGGGGAGAGAGATAAAAGCTCATTTAGGAACGAAATGGACATGCTGCGTAGGTGGCTGTTTATGAGGAAATATCTCCACTGAGATTAAGAAAAGCAGTAGCTTAATAAATTAAGTACTTCCTGGTATGGTTACTGTACTGGTAACTCCCCAAAAGAACCTGGATTGTGGTGAGGGAACAGAGAAAAAAGCTCATTTAGGAACGACATGAACATGCTGCATACGTAGCTGTTTATCAGTAAATATCTCCACTGAGATTAAGAAAAGCAGTAGCTTAATAAATTAATTACTTCCTGGTATGGATACTTTACTGGTACCTCCCCAAAAGAGTCTGGACTGTGGTGTGGGAACAGAGAAAAAAGCTCATTTAGGAACGACATGAACATGCTGCATAGGTAGCTGTTTATCAGTAAATATCTCCACTGAGATTAAGAAAAGCAGTAGCTTAATAAATTAAGTACTTCCTGGTATGGTTACTGTACTGGTAACTCCCCAAAAGAATCTGGATTGTGGTGAGGGAACAGAGAAAAAAGCTCATTTAGGACCTCCACATATAAAAGGGGTAGGCAGCTGTATATCAGGGAGTAAACCTTCTGAGAATAAAAACAGCTGGAGCTTGTTAAGGTAATTACACAGGGGAAAGGATAATGTACTGGGAACTCCTCAGAAGAATCTGATTTGTGGTGAGGGGAGAGAGATAAAAGCTCATTTAGGAACGACAAGAACATGCTGCGTAGGTAGCTGTTTATCAGTAAATATCTCCACTGAGATTAAGAAAAGCAGTAGCTTAATAAATTAAGTACTTCCTGGTATGGTTACTGTACTGGTAACTCCCCAAAAGAATCTGGATTGTGGTGAGGGAACAGAGAAAAAAGCTCATATGTGAGCTGCACTTACGAAGGGCATAGGCAGCTGTATATCAGGGAGTATCGATTCTGACAATAAAAACAGCTGGAGCTTGTTAAGGTAATTACACAGGGGAAAGGATAATGTACTGGGAACTCCTCAGAAGAATCTGATTTGTGGTGAGGGGAGAGAGATAAAAGCTCATTTAGGAACGACATGAACATGCTGCATACGTAGCTGTTTATCAGTAAATATCTCCACTAAGATTAAGAAAAGCAGTAGCTTAATAAATTAAGTACTTCCTGGTATGGATACTGTACTGGTACTTCCCCAAAAGAGTCTGGACTGTGGTGTGGGAAAAGAGAAAAAAGCTCATTTAGGAACGACATGAACATGCTGCGTAGGTAGCTGTATATCAGTAAATATCTCCACTGAGATTAAGAGAAGCAGTAGCTTAATAAATTAAGTACTTCCTGGTATGGTTACTGTACTGGTAACTCCCCAAATGAATCTGGATTGTGGTGAGGTAACAGAGAGAAAAGCTCATTTAGGACCTGCACTTACGAAGGGGGTAGGCAGCTGTATATCAGGGAGTAAACCTTCTGAGAATAAAAACAGCTGGAGCTTGTTAAGGTAATTACACAGGGGAAAGGATAATGTACTGGGAACTCCTCAGAAGAATCTGATTTGTGGTGAGGGGAGAGAGATAAAAGCTTATTTAGGAACGACATGAACATGCTGCATACGTAGCTGTTTATCAGTAAATATCTCCACTGAGATTAAGAAAAGCAGTTGTTTAATAAATTAAGTACTTCCTTGTAATGGGTACTGTACTGGTACCTCCCCAAAAGAATTTGGATTGTGGTGAAGGAACAGAGAAAAAAGCTCATTTAGGAACGACATGAACATGCTCCGTAGGTAGCTGTTTATCAGTAAATATCTCCACTGAGATTAAGAAAAGCAGTAGCTTAATAAATTAAGTACTTCCTGGTATGGTTACTGTACTGGTAACTCCCCAAAAGAATCTGGATTGTGGTGAGGGAACAGAGAAAAAAGCTCATTTAGGACCTGCACTTACGAAGGGGGTGGGCAGCAGTGTATCAGGGAGTAAACCTTCTGAGAATAAAAACAGCTGGAGCTTGTTAAGGTAATTACACAGGAGAAAGGATAATGTACTGGGAACTCCTCAGAAGAATCTGATTTGTGGTGAGGGGAGAGAGATAAAAGCTCATTTAGGAACGACATGAACATGCTGCGTAGGTAGCTGTTTATCAGTAAATATCTAAACTGAGATTAAGAAAAGCAGTAGCTTAATAAATTAAGTACTTCCTGGTATGTTTACTGTACTGGTAACTCCCCAAAAGAATCTGGATTGTGGTGAGGGAACAGAGAAAAAAGCTCATTTAGGACCGGCACTTACGAGGGGGGTAGGCAGCTGTATATCAGGGAGTAAACCTTCTGAGAATAAAAACAGCTGGAGCTTGTTAAGGTAATTACACAGGGGAAAGGATAATGTACTGGGAACCCCTCAGAAGAATCTGATTTGTGGTGAAGGGAGAGAGATAAAAGCTCATTTAGGAACGACATGAACATGCTGCGTAGGTAGCTGTTTATCAGTAAATATCTCCACTGAGATTAAGAAAAGCAGTACCTTAATAAATTAAGTCCTTCCTGGTATGGTTACTGTACTGGAAACTCCGCAAAAGAACCTGGATTGTGGTGAGGGAACAGAGAAAAAAGCTTATTTAGGACCTGCACTTACGAAGGGGGTAGGCAGCTGTAAATCAGGGAGTATACCTTCTGAGAATAAAAACAGCTGGAGCTTGTTAAGGTAATTATACAGGGGAAAGGATAATATACTGGGAACTCCTCAGAAGAATCTGATTTGTGGTGAGGGGAGAGAGATAAAAGCTCATTTAGGAACGACATGAACATGCTGTGTAGGTAGCTGTTTATCAGTAAATATCTCCACTGAGATTAAGAAAAGCAGTAGCTTAATAAATTAAGTACTTCCTGCTATTGATATTTTACTGGTAACTCCCCAAAGAATCTGGATTGTGGTGAGGGAACAGAGAAAAAAGCTCATTTAGGACCTGAACTTACGAAGGGGGTAGGCAGCTGTATATCAGGGAGTAAATCTTCTGATAATAAAAACAGCTGGAGCTTGTTAAGGTAATTACACAGGGGAAAGGATAATGTACTGGGAACTCCTCAGAAGAATCTTATTATGTGGTGAGGGGAGAGAGATAAAAGCTCATTTAAGAACGAAATGGACATGGTGCGTAGGTGGCTGTTTATGAGGAAATATCTCCACTGAGATTAAGAAAAGCAGTAGCTTAATAAATTAAGTACTTCCTGGTATGGTTACTGTACTGGTAACTCCCCAAAAGAACCTGGATTGTGGTGAGGGAACAGAGAAAAAAGCTCATTTAGGTCCTGCAATTACGAAGGTGGTAGGCAGCTGTATATCAGGGAGTAAACCTTCTGAGAATAAAAACAGCTGGAGCTTGTTAAGGTAATTACACAGGGGAAAGGATAATGTACTGGGAACTCCTCAGAAGAATCTGATTTGTGGTGAGGGGAGAGAGATAAAAGCTCATTTAGGAACGACTTGAACATGATGCATACGTAGCTGTTTATCAGTAAATATCTCCACTGAGATTAAGAAAAGCAGTAGCTTAATAAATTAAGTACTTCCTGGTATGGATACTTTACTGGTACCTCCCCAAAAGAGTCTGGACTGTGGTGTGGGAACAGAGAAAAAAGCTCATTTAGGAACGACATGAACAAGCTGCGTAGGTAGCTGTTTATCAGTAAATATCTCCACTGAGATTAAGAAAAGCAGTAGCTTAATAAATTAAGTACTTCCTGGTATGGTTACTGTACTGGTAACTCCCCAAAAGAATCTGGATTGTGGTGAGGGAACAGAGAAAAAAGCTCATTTAGGACCTCCACTTATAAAAGGGGTAGGCAGCTGTATATCAGGGAGTAAACCTTCTGAGAATAAAAACAGCTGGAGCTTGTTAAGGTAATTACACAGGGGAAAGGATAATGTACTGGGAACTCCTCAGAAGAATCTGATTTGTGGTGAGGGGAGAGAGATAAAAGCTCATTTAGGAACGACAAGAACATGCTGCGTAGGTAGCTGTTTATCAGTAAATATCTCCACTGAGATTAAGAAAAGCAGTAGCTTAATAAATTAAGTACTTCCTGGTATGGTTACTGTACTGGTAACTCCCCAAAAGAATCTGGATTGTGGTGAGGGAACAGAGAAAAAAGCTCATATGTGAGCTGCACTTACGAAGGGTATAGGCAGCTGTATATCAGGGAGTATCGATTCTGACAATAAAAACAGCTGGAGCTTGTTAAGGTAATTACACAGGGGAAAGGATAATGTACTGGGAACTCCTCAGAAGAATCTGATTTGTGGTGAGGGGAGAGAGATAAAAGCTCATTTAGGAACGACATGAACATGCTGCATACGTAGCTGTTTATCAGTAAATATCTCCACTAAGATTAAGAAAAGCAGTAGCTTAATAAATTAAGTACTTCCTGGTATGGATACTGTACTGGTACTTCCCCAAAAGAGTCTGGACTGTGGTGTGGGAAAAGAGAAAAAAGCTCATTTAGGAACGACATGAACATGCTGCGTAGGTAGCTGTATATCAGTAAATATCTCCACTGAGATTAAGAAAAGCAGTAGCTTAATAAATTAAGTACTTCCTGGTATGGTTACTGTACTGGTAACTCCCCAAATGAATCTGGATTGTGGTGAGGTAACAGAGAGAAAAGCTCATTTAGGACCTGCACTTACGAAGGGGGTAGGCAGCTGTATATCAGGGAGTAAACCTTCTGAGAATAAAAACAGCTGGAGCTTGTTAAGGTAATTACACAGGGGAAAGGATAATGTACTGGGAACTCCTCAGAAGAATCTGATTTGTGGTGAGGGGAGAGAGATAAAAGCTTATTTAGGAACGACATGAACATGCTGCATACGTAGCTGTTTATCAGTAAATATCTCCACTGAGATTAAGAAAAGCAGTTGTTTAATAAATTAAGTACTTCCTTGTAATGGGTACTGTACTGGTACCTCCCCAAAAGAATTTGGATTGTGGTGAAGGAACAGAGAAAAAAGATCATTTAGGAACGACATGAACATGCTCCGTAGGTAGCTGTTTATCAGTAAATATCTCCACTGAGATTAAGAAAAGCAGTAGCTTAATAAATTAAGTACTTCCTGGTATGGTTACTGTACTGGTAACTCCCCAAAAGAATCTGGATTGTGGTGAGGGAACAGAGAAAAAAGCTCATTTAGGACCTGCACTTACGAAGGGGGTGGGCAGCAGTGTATCAGGGAGTAAACCTTCTGAGAATAAAAACAGCTGGAGCTTGTTAAGGTAATTACACAGGAGAAAGGATAATGTACTGGGAACTCCTCAGAAGAATCTGATTTGTGGTGAGGGGAGAGAGATAAAAGCTCATTTAGGAACGATATGAACATGCTGCGTAGGTAGCTGTTTATCAGTAAATATCTAAACTGAGATTAAGAAAAGCAGTAGCTTAATAAATTAAGTACTTCCTGGTATGTTTACTGTACTGGAACTCCCCAAAAGAATCTGGATTGTGGTGAGGGAACAGAGAAAAAAGCTCATTTAGGACCGGCACTTACGAGGGGGGTAGGCAGCTGTATATCAGGGAGTAAACCTTCTGAGAATAAAAACAGCTGGAGCTTGTTAAGGTAATTACACAGGGGAAAGGATAATGTACTGGGAACACCTCAGAAGAATCTGATTTGTGGTGAAGGGAGAGAGATAAAAGCTCATTTAGGAACGACATGAACATGCTGCATAGGTAGCTGTTTATCAGTAAATATCTCCACTGAGATTAAGAAAAGCAGTACCTTAATAAATTAAGTCCTTCCTGGTATGGTTACTGTACTGGTAACTCCGCAAAAGAACCTGGATTGTGGTGAGGGAACAGAGAAAAAAGCTTATTTAGGACCTGCACTTACGAAGGGGGTAGGCAGCTGTAAATCAGGGAGTATACCTTCTGAGAATAAAAACAGCTGGAGCTTGTTAAGTTAATTACACAGGGGAAAGGATAATGTACTGGAAACTCCTCAGAAGAATCTGATTTGTGGTGAGGGGTGAGAGATAAAAGCTCATTTAAGAACGACATGAACATGCTGCGTAGGTAGCTGTTTATCAGTAAATATCTCCACTGAGATTAAGAAAAGCAGTAGCTTAATAAATTAAGTACTTCCTGGTATGGTTACTGTACTGGTAACTCCCCAAAAGAATTTGGATTGTGGTGAGGGAACAGAGAAAAAAGCTCATTTAGGACCTACACTTACGAAGGGGGTAGGCAGCTGTATATCAGGGAGTAAACCTTCTGAGAGTAAAAACAGCTGGAGCTTGTTAAGGTAATTACACAGGGGAAAGGATAATGTACTGGGAACCCCTCAGAAGAATCTGATTTGTGGTGAGGGGAGAGAGATAAAAGCTCATTTAGGAACGACATGAACATGCTGCGTAGGTAGCCGTTTATCAGTAAATATCTCCACTGAGATTAAGAAAAGCAGTAGGTTAATAAATTAAATCCTTCCTGGTATGGTTACTGTACTGGTAACTCCCCAAAAGAATCTGGATTGTGGTGAGGCAACAAAGAAAAAAGCTCATTTAGGACCTGCACTTACAAAGGTGGTAGGCAGTTGTATATCAGGGAGTAAACCTTCCGAGAATAAAAACAGCTGGAGCTTGTTAAGGTAATTACACAGGGGAAAGGATAATGTACTGGGAATTCCTCAGAAGAATCTGATTTGTGGTGAGGGGAGAGGGATAAAAGCTCATTTAAGAACGACATGAACATGCTGCGTACGTAGTAGTTTATCAGTAAATATCTCCACTGAGATTAAGAAAAGCAGTAGCTTAATAAATTAAGTACTTCCTGGTATGGTTACTGTACTGGTAACTCCCCAAAAGAATCTGGATTGTGGTGAGGGAACAGAGAAAAAAGCTCATTAAGAACGACATGAACATGCTGCGTCTGTAGCTGTTTATCAGTAAATATCTCCACTGAGATTAAGAAAAGCAGTAGCTTAATAAATTAAGTACTTCCTGGTATGGTTACTGTAGTGGTAACTCCCCAAAAGAATCTGGATTGTGGTGAGGGAACAGAGAATAAAGCTCATTTAGGACCTGCACTTACGAAGGGGGTAGGCAGCTGTATATCAGGGAGTAAACCTTCTGAGAATAAAAACAGCTGGATCTTGTTAAGGTAATTACACAGGGGAGGATAATGTACTGGGAACTCCTCAGAAGAATCTGATTTGTGGTGAGGGGAGAGAGATAATAGCTCATTTAGGAACGACCTGAACATGCGGCATACGTAGCTGTTTATCAGTAAATATCTCCACTGAGATTAAGAAAAGCAGTAGCTTAATAAATTAAGTACTTCCTGCTATGGATACTGTACTGGTAACTCCCCAAAAGAATCTGGATTGTGGTGAGGGAACAGAGAAAAAAGCTCATTTAAAACCTGCACTTACGAAGGGGGTAGGCAGCTGTATATCAGGGAGTAAACCTTCTGAGAGTAAAAACAGCTGGAGCTTGTTAAGGTAATTACACAGGGGAAAGTATAATGTACTGGGAACTCCTCAGAAGAATCTGATTTGTGGTGAGGGGAGAGAGATAAAAGCTCATTTAGGAACGACATGAACATGCTGCGTAGGTAGCTGTTTATCAGTAAATATCTCCACTGAGATTAAGAAAAGCAGTAGCTTAATAAATTAAGTACTTCCTGGTATGGTTACTCTACTGGTAACTCCCCCAAAGAATCTGGATTGTGGTGAGGGAACAGAGAAAAAAGCTCATTTAGGACCTGCACTTACGAAGGGGGTAGGCAGCTGTATATCAGGGAGTAAACATTCTGAGAATAAAAACAGCTGGAGTTGTTAAGGTAATTACACAGGGGAAAGGATAATGTACTGGGAACTCCTCAGAAGAATCTGATTTGTGGTGAGGGGAGAGAGATAAAAGCTCATTTAGGAACGACATGAACATGCTGCGTAGGTAGCCGTTTATCAGTAAATATCTCCACTGAGATTAAGAAAAGCAGTAGCTTAATAAATTAAGTACTTCCTGGTATGGTTACTGTAATGGTAACTCCCCAAAAGAATCTGGATTGTGGTGAGGGAACAGAGAAAAAAGCTCATTTAGGACCTGCACTTACGAAGGGGGTAGGCAGCTGTATATCAGGGAGCAAACCTTCTGAGAATAAAAACAGCTGGAGCTTGTTAAGGTAATTACACAGGGGAAAGGATAATATACTGGGAACTCCTCAGAAGAATCTGATTTGTGGTGAGGGGAGAGAGATAAAAGCTCATTTAGGAACGACATGAACATGCTGCGTAGGTAGCTGTTTATCAGTAAATATCTCCTCTGAGATTAAGAAAAGCAGTAGCTTAATAAATTAAGTACTTCCTGGTATGGTTACTGTACTGGTAACTCCCCAAAAGAATCTGGATTGTGGTGAGGGAACAGAGAAAAAAGCTCAATTAGGACCTGCACTTACGAAGGGGGTAGGCAGCTGTATATCAGGGAGTAAACCTTCTGAGAGTAAAAACAGCTGGAGCTTGTTAAGGTAATTACACAGGGGAAAGGATAATGTACTGGGAACTCCTCAGAAGAATCTGATTTGTGGTGAGGGGAGAGAGATAAAAGCTCATTTAGGAACGACATGAACATGCTGTGTAGGTAGCTGTTTATCAGTAAATATCTCCACTGAGATTAAGAAAAGCAGTAGCTTAATAAATTAAGTACTTCCTGGTCTGATTACTGTACTGGTAACTCCCCAAAAGAATCTGGATTGTGGTGAGGGAACAGAGAAAAAAGCTCATTTAGAACCTGCACTTACGAAGGGGGTAGGCAGCTGTATATCAGGGAGTAAACCTTCTGAGAATAAAAACAGCTGGAGCTTGTTAAGGTAATTACACAGGGGAAAGGATAATGTACTGGGAACTCCTCAGAAGAATCTGATTTGTGGTGAGGGGGAGGAGAGATAAAAGCTCATTTAGGAACGACCTGAACATGCGGCATACGTAGCTGTTTATCAGTAAATATCTCCACTGAGATTAAGAAAAGCAGTAGCTTATATAAATTAAGTACTTCCTGCTATGGATACTGTACTGGTAACTCCCGAAAAGAATCTGGATTGTGGTGAGGGAACAGAGAAAAAAGCTCATTTAGGACCTGCAATTACGAAGGTGGTAGGCAGCTGTATATCAGGGAGTAAACCTTCTGAGAATAAAAACAGCTGGAGCTTGTTAAGGTAATTACACAGGGGAAAGGATAATGTACTGGGAATTCCTCAGAAGAATCTGATTTGTGGTGAGGGGAGAGGGATAAAAGCTCATTTAAGAACGACATGAACATGCTGCGTACGTAGCTGTTTATCAGTAAATATCTCCACTGAGATTAAGAAAAGCAGTAGCTTAATAAATTAAGTACTTCCTGGTATGGTTACTGTACTGGTAACTCCCCAAAAGAATCTGGATTGTGGTGAGGGAACAGAGAAAAAAGCTCATTTAGGAACGACATGAACATGCTGCGTCTGTAGCTGTTTATCAGTAAATATCTCCACTGAGATTAAGAAAAGCAGTAGCTTAATAAATTAAGTACTTCCTGGTATGCTTACTGTACTGGTAACTCCCCAAAAGAATCTGGATTGTGGTGAGGGAACAGAGAAAAAAGCTCATTTAGAACCTGCACTTCCGAAGGGGGTAGGCAGCTGTATATCAGGGAGTAAACCTTCTGAGAGTAAAAACAGCTGGAGCTTGTTAAGGTAATTACACAGGGGAAAGGATAATGTACTGGGAACTCCTCAGAAGAATCTGATTTGTGGTGAGGGGAGAGAGATAAAAGCTCATTTAGGAACGAAATGAACATGCTGCGTAGGTAGCCGTTTATCAGTAAATATCTCCACTGAGATTAAGAAAAGCAGTAGCTTAATAAATTAAGTACTTCCTGGTATGGTTACTGTAATGGTAACTCCCCAAAAGAATCTGGATTGTGGTGAGGGAACAGAGAAAAAAGCTCATTTAGGACCTGCACTTACGAAGGGGTAGGCAGCTGTATATCAGGGATTAAACCTTCTGAGAATAAAAACAGCTGGAACTTGTTAAGGTAATTACACAGGAGAAAGGATAATATACTGGGAACTCCTCAGAAGAATCTGATTTGTGGTGAAGGGAGGAGATAAAAGCTCATTTAGGAACCACATGAACATGCTGCGTAGGTAGCTGTTTATCAGTAAATATCTCCACTGAGATTAAGAAAAGCAGTAGCTTAATAAATTAAGTCCTTCCTGGTATGGTTACTGTACTGGTCACTCCCCAAAAGAATCTGGATTGTGATGAGGGAACAGAGAAAAAAGCTCATTAGGACCTGCACTTACGAAGGGGGTAGTCAGCTGTATATCAGGGAGCAAACCTTCTGAGAATAAAAACAGCTGGAGCTTGTTAAGGTAATTACACAGGGGAAAGGATAATGTACTGGAACTCCTCAACAGAATCTGATTTGTGGTGAGGGGAGAGAGATAAAAGCTCATTTAGGAACGACATGAACATGCTGTGTACGTAGCTGTTTATCAGTAATATCTCCACTGAGATTAAGAAAAGCAATAGCTTAATAAATTAAGTCCTTCCTGCTATGGAAACTGTACTGGTAACTCCACAAAAGAATCTGGATTGTGGTAAGGGAACAGAGAAAAAAGCTCATTTAGGACCTGCACTTACGAAGGGGGTAGGCAGCTGTATATCAGGTAGTAAACCTTTTGAGAATAAAAACAGCTGGAGCTTGTTAAGGTAATTACACAGGGAAAGGATAATGTACTGGGAACTCTCAACAGAAATCTGATTTGTGGTGAGGTGAGAGAGATAAAAGCTCATTTAGGAACGACATGAACATGCTGCATACGTAGCTGTTTATCAGTAAATATCTCCTCTGAGATTAAGAAAAGCAGTAGCTTAATAAATTAAGTACTTCCTGGTATGGTTACTGTACTGGTAACTCCCCAAAAGAATCTGGATTGTGGTGAGGGAACTGAGAAAAAACTCATTTAGGACCTGCACTTACGAAGGGGGTAGGCAGCTGTATATCAGGGAGTAAACCTTCTGAGAATAAAAACAGCTGGAGCTTGTTAAGGTAATTACACAGGGGAAAGGATAATGTACTGGGAACTCCTCAGAAGAATCTGATTTGTGGTTAGGGGAGAGAGATAAAAGCTCATATAGGAACGACATGAACATGCTGCGTACGTAGCTGTTTATCAGTAAATATCTCCACTGAGATTAAGAAAAGCAGTAGCTTAATAAATTAAGTACTTTCTGGTATGGTTACTGTACTTGTAACTCCCCAAAAGAATCTGGATTGTGGTGAGGGAACAGAGAAAAAAGCTCATTTAGGACCTGCACTTACGAAGTGGGTAGGCAGCTGTATATCAGGGAGTAAACCTTCTGAGAATAAAAACAGCTGGAGCTTGTTAATGTAATTACACAGGGGAAAGGATAATGTACTGGGAACTCCTCAGAAGAATCTGATTTGTGGTGAGGGGAGAGAGATAAAAGCTCATTTAGGATCGACATGGACATGCTGCCTACGTAGCTGTTTATCAGTAAATGTCTCCACTGAGATTAAGAAAAGCAGTAGCTTAATAAATTAAGTACTTCCTGCTATGGATACTGTACTGGTAAGTCCCCCAAAAAATGTGGTTGTGGTGAGGGAACAGAGAAAAAAGCTCATTTAGGACCTGCACTTACGAAGGGGGTAGGCAGCTGTATATCAGGGCGTAAACCTTCTGAGAATAAAAACAGCTGGAGCTTGTTAAGGTAATTACACAGGGGAAAGGATAATATACTGGGAACTGCTCAGAAGAATCTGATTTGTGGTGAGGGCAGAGAGATGGAAGCTCATTTATGAACGACATGAACATGCTGCGTAGGTAGCTGTTTATCAGTAAATATCTCCACTGAGATTAAGAAAAGAAGTAGCTTAATAAATTAAGTACTTCCTGGTATGGTTACTGTACTGGTAACTCCCCAAAAGAATCTAGATTGTGGTGAGGGAACAGAGAAAAAAGCTCATTTAGGACCTGCACTTACGAAGGGGGTAGGCAGCTGTATATCAGGGAGTAAACCTACTGAGAATAAAAACAGCTGGAGCTTGTTAAGGTAATTACACAGGGGAAAGGATAATGTACTGGGAACTCCTCAGAAGAATCTGATTTGTGGTGAGGGGAGAGAGATTAAAGCTCATTTAGGAACGACATGAACATGCTGTGTAGGTAGCTGTTTATCAGTAAATATCTCCACTGAGATTAAGAAAAGCAGTAGCTTAATAAATTAAGTACTTCCTGGTATGGTTACTGTACTGGTAACTACCCAAAACAATCTGGATTGTGGTGAGGGAACGGAGAAAAATGCTCATTTAGGAACGAGATGTACATGCTGCATATGTAGCTGTTTATTAGTAAATATCTCCACTGATATTAAGAAAAGCAGTAGCTTAATAAATTAAGTATTTCTTGGTATGGTTATTGTACTGGTAACGCCCAAAAGAATCTGGATTGTGGTGAGGGAACAGAGAAAAAAGCTCATATAGAACCTGCATTTACGAAGGGGGTAGGCAGCTGTATATCAGGGAGTAAACCTTCTGAGAATAAAAACAGCTGGAGCTTGTTAAGGTAATTACACAGGGGAAAGGATAACGTACTGGAAACTCCTCAGAAGAATCTGATTTGTGGTGAGGTGAGAGAGATAAAAGCTCATTTAGGAACGACATGAACATGCTGCATACGTAGCTGTTTATCAGTAAATATCTCCACTGAGATTAAGAAAAGCAGTAGCTTAATAAATTAAGTACTTCCTGGTATGGATACTGTACTGGTAACTACCCAAAAGAATCTGGATTGTGGTGAGGGAACAGAGAAAAAAGCTCATTTATCACCTGCACTTACGAAGGGGGTAGGCAGCTGTATATCATGGAGTAAACCTTCTGAGAATAAAAACAGCTGGAGCTTGTTAAGGTAAATACACAGTGGAAAGGTTAATGTACTGGGAACTCCTCAGAAGAATCTGATTTGTGGTGCGGGGAGAGAGATAAAAGCTCATTTAGGAACGACATGAACATGCTGCGTAGGTAGCTGTTTATCAGTCAATATCTCCACTGAGATTAAGAAAAGCAGTAGCTTAATAAATTAAGTATTTCCTGGTATGGTTACTGTCCTGATAACTCCCCAAAAGAATCTGGATTGTGGTGAGGGAACAGAGAAAAAAGCTCAATTTGGAACGACATGAACATGCTGCATACGTAGCTGTTTATCAGTAAATATCTCCACTGAGATTAAGATAAGCTGTAGCTTAATAAATTAAGTACTTCCTGGTATGGATACTGTACTGGTAACGCCCAAAAGAATCTGGATTGTGGTGAGGAAACAGAGAAAAAAGCTCATTTAGGAACGACATGAACATGCTGCGTAGGTAGCTGTTTATCAGTAAATATCTCCACTGAGATTAAGAAAAGCAGTAGCTTAATAAATTAAGTACTTCCTGGTATGGTTACTGTACTGGTAACTCCCCAAAAGAATCTGGATTGTGGTGAGGGAACAGAGAAAAAAGCTCATTTAGGACCTGCACTTATGAAGGGGGTAGGCAGCTGTATATCAGGGAGTAAACCTTCTGAGAATAAAAACAGCTGGAGCTTGTTAAGGTAATTACACAGGGGAAAGGATAATGTACTGGGAACTCCTCAGAAGAATCTGATTTGTGGTGAGGGGAGAGAGATAAAAGCTCATTTAGGAACGACATGAACATGCTGCGTAGGTAGCTGTTTATCAGTAAATACATCCACTGAGATTAAGAAAATCAGTAGCTTAATAAATTAAGTACTTCCTGGTATGGTTACTGTACTGGTAACTCCCCAAAAGAATCTGGATTGTGGTGAGGGAACAGTGAAAAAAGCTCATTTAGGACCTGCACTTACGAAGGGGGTAGGCAGCTTTATATCAGCGAGTAAACATTCTGAGAATAATAACAGCTGGAGCTTCTTAAGGTAATTACACAGGGGAAATGATAATGTACTGGGAACTCCTCAGACGAATCTGATTTGTGGTGACGGGAGAGAGATAAAAGCTCATTTAGGAACGACATGAACATGCTGCATACGTAGCTGTTTATCAGTATATATCTCCCTGAGATTAAGAAAAGCAGTAGCTTAATAAATTAAGTATTTCCTGGTATGGATACTGTACTGGTAACTCCCCAAAAGAATCTGGATTGTGGTGAGGGAACAGAGAAAAAAGCTCATTTAGG
>NW_025960963.1:0-43505 GCF_023159225.1 Perognathus longimembris pacificus
GCTGCTACCCCCTTCGTAAGTGCAGGTCATAAATGAGCTTTATTCTCTGTTCCCTCACCACAATCCAAATTCTTTTGGGGAGTTACCAGTACAGTAACCATACCAGGAAGTACTTAATTTATTAAGCTACTGCTTTTCTTAATCTCAGTGGAGATATTTTCTGATAAACAGCTACCTACGCAGCATGTTCATGTCGTTCCTAAATGAGCTTTTATCTCTCTCCCCTCACCACAAATCAGATTCTTCTGAGGAGTTCCAGTACATTATCCTATCCCCTGTGTAATTACCTTAACAAGCTCCAGCTGTTTCTATTCTCAGAAGGTTTACTCCCTGATATACAGCTGCCTACCCCCTTCGTAAGTGCAGGTCCTAAATGAGCTTTTTTCTCTGTTCCCTCTCCACATAAAGATTCTTTTAGGGAGTTACCAGTACAGTAACCATACCAGGAAGTACGTAATTTATTAAGCTACTGCTTTTCTTAATCTCAGTGGAGATATTTACTGATAAACAGCTACATACGCAGCATGTTCATGTAGTTCCTAAATGAGCTTTTATCTCTCTCCCCTCACCACAAATCAGATTTTTCTTAGGAGTTCCCAGTACATTATCCTTTCCCCTGTGTAATTTCCTTAACAAGCTCCAGCTGTTTTTTATTCTCAGAAGGTTTACTCCCTGATATACAGCTGCCTACCCCCTTCGTAAGTGCAGGTCCTAAATGAGCTTTTTCTCTGTTCCCTCACCACAATCCAGATTCTTTTGGGGAGTTACCAGTACAGTAACCATACCAGGAAGTACTTAATTTATTAAGCTACTGCTTTTCTTAATCTCAGTGGAGATATTTACTGATAAACAGCTACGTACGCAGCATGTTCATGTCGTTCCTAAATGAGCTTTTATCTCTCTCCCCTCACCACAAATCAGATTCTTCTGAGGAGTTCCCAGTACACTATCCTTTCCCCTGTGTAATTACCTTAACAAGCTCCAGCTGTTTTTTATTCTCAGAAGGTTTACTCCCTGAAATACTGCTGCCTACCCCCTTCGTAAGTGCAGGTCCCATATGAGCTTTATTCTCTGTTCCCTCACCACAATCCAGATTCTTTTGGGGAGTTACCAGTACAGTAACCATACCAGGAAGTACTTAATTTATTAAGCTACTGCTTTTCTTAATCTGAGTGGAGATATTTTCTGAAAAACAGCTACCTACGCAGCATGTTCATGTCGTTCCTAAATGAGCTTTTATCTCTCTCCCCTCACCACAAATCAGATTCTTCTGAGGAGTTCCCAGTACATTATCCTATCCCCTGTGTAATTACCTTAACAAGCTCCAGCTGTTTTTATTCTCAGAAGGTTTACTCCCTGATATACAGCTGCCTACCCCTTTCGTAAGTGCAGGTCCTAAATGAGCTTTTTTCTCTGTTCCCTCTCCACATCCTGATTCTTTTAGGGAGTTACCAGTACAGTAACCATACCAGGAAGTACGTAATTTATTAAGCTACTGCTTTTTTTAATCTCAGTGGAGATATGTACTGATAAACAGCTACCTACGCAGCATGTTCATGTCGTTCCTAAATGAGCTTTTATCTCTCTCCCCTCACCACAAATCAGATTCTCTTGAGGAGTTCCCAGTACATTATCCTTTCCCCTGTGTAATTACCTTAACAAGCTCCAGCTGTTTTTATTCTCAGAAGGTTTACTCCCTGATATACAGCTGCCTACCCCTTCGTATGTGCAGGTCCTAAATGAGCTTTTTTCTCTGTTCCCTCACCACAATCCATATTCTTTTGCGGAGTTACCAGTACAGTAACCATACCAGGAAGTACTTAATTTATTAAGCTCCTGCTTTTCTTAATCTCAGTGGAGATATTTACTGATAAACAGCTACATACGCAGCATGTTCATGTCGTTCCTAAATGAGCTTTTACCTCTCTCCCCTCACCACAAATCAGATTCTTCTGAGGAGTTCCCAGTACATTATCCTTTCCCCTGTGTAATTACCTTAACAAGCTCCAGCTGTTTTTATTCTCAGAAGGTTTACTCCCTGATATACAGCTGCCTACCCCCTTCGTAAGTGCAGGTCCTAAATGAGCTTTTTTCTCTGTTCCCTCACCACAATCCAGATTCTTTTGGGGGAGTTACCAGTACAGTAACCATACCAGGAAGTACTTAATTTATTAAGCTGCTGCTTTTCTTAATCTCAGTGGAGATATTTACTGATAAACAGCTACGTACGCAGCATGTTCATGTCGTTCCTAAATGAGCTTTTATCTCTCTCCCCTCACCACAAATCAGATGTTTCTGAGCAGTTTCCAGTACATTATCCTATCCCCTGTGTAATTACCTTAACAAGCTCCAGCTGTTTTTATTCTCAGAAGGTTTACTCCCTGAAATACTGCTGCCTACCCCCTTCGTAAGTGCAGGTCATAAATGAGCTTTATTCTCTGTTCCCTCACCACAATCCAAATTCTTTTGGGGAGTTACCAGTACAGTAACCATACCAGGAAGTACTTAATTTATTAAGCTACTGCTTTTCTTAATCTCAGTGGAGATATTTTCTGATAAACAGCTACCTACGCAGCATGTTCATGTCGTTCCTAAATGAGCTTTTATCTCTCTCCCCTCACCACAAATCAGATTCTTCTGAGGAGTTCCCAGTACATTATCCTATCCCCTGTGTAATTACCTTAACAAGCTCCAGCTGTTTCTATTCTCAGAAGGTTTACTCCCTGATATACAGCTGCCTACCCCCTTCGTAAGTGCAGGTCCTAAATGAGCTTTTTTCTCTGTTCCCTCTCCACATAAAGATTCTTTAGGGAGTTACCAGTACAGTAACCATACCAGGAAGTACGTAATTTATTAAGCTACTGCTTTTCTTAATCTCAGTGGAGATATTTACTGATAAACAGCTACATACGCAGCATGTTCATGTAGTTCCTAAATGAGCTTTTATCTCTCTCCCCTCACCACAAATCAGATTTTTCTTAGGAGTTCCCAGTACATTATCCTTTCCCCTGTGTAATTTCCTTAACAAGCTCCAGCTGTTTTTATTCTCAGAAGGTTTACTCCCTGATATACAGCTGCCTACCCCCTTCGTAAGTGCAGGTCCTAAATGAGCTTTTTCTCTGTTCCCTCACCACAATCCAGATTCTTTTGGGGAGTTACCAGTACAGTAACCATACCAGGAAGTACTTAATTTATTAAGCTACTGCTTTTCTTAATCTCAGTGGAGATATTTACTGATAAACAGCTACGTACGCAGCATGTTCATGTCGTTCCTAAATGAGCTTTTATCTCTCTCCCCTCACCACAAATCAGATTCTTCTGAGGAGTTCCCAGTACACTATCCTTTCCCCTGTGTAATTACCTTAACAAGCTCCAGCTGTTTTTATTCTCAGAAGGTTTACTCCCTGAAATACTGCTGCCTACCCCCTTCGTAAGTGCAGGTCCAAATGAGCTTTATTCTCTGTTCCCTCACCACAATCCAGATTCTTTTGGGGAGTTACCAGTACAGTAACCATACCAGGAAGTACTCAATTTATTAAGCTACTGCTTTTCTTAATCTGAGTGGAGATATTTTCTGAAAAACAGCTACCTACGCAGCATGTTCATGTCGTTCCTAAATGAGCTTTTATCTCTCTCCCCTCACCACAAATCAGATTCTTCTGAGGAGTTCCCAGTACATTATCCTATCCCCTGTGTAATTACCTTAACAAGCTCCAGCTGTTTTTATTCTCAGAAGGTTTACTCCCTGATATACAGCTGCCTACCCCCTTCGTAAGTGCAGGTCCTAAATGAGCTTTTTTCTCTGTTCCCTCTCCACATCCTGATTCTTTTAGGGAGTTACCAGTACAGTAACCATACCAGGAAGTACGTAATTTATTAAGCTACTGCTTTTTTTAATCTCAGTGGAGATATGTACTGATAAACAGCTACCTACGCAGCATGTTCATGTCGTTCCTAAATGAGCTTTTATCTCTCTCCCCTCACCACAAATCAGATTCTCTTGAGGAGTTCCCAGTACATTATCCTTTCCCCTGTGTAATTACCTTAACAAGCTCCAGCTGTTTTTATTCTCAGAAGGTTTACTCCCTGATATACAGCTGCCTACCCCTTCGTAAGTGCAGGGCCTAAATGGGCTTTTTTCTCTCTTCCCTCACCACAATCCAGATTCTATTGGGAACTTACCAGTACAGTAACCATACCAGGAAGTACTTAATTTATTAAGCTACTGCTTTTCTTAATCTCAGTGGAGATATTTACTGATAAACAGCTACCTACGCAGCATGTTCATGTCGTTCCTAAATGCGCTTTTATCTCTCTCCCCTCACCACAAATCAGATTCTTCTGAGCAGTTCCCAGTTCATTATCCTTTCCCCTGTGTAATTACCTTAACAAGCTCCAGCTGTTTTTTTTCTCAGAAGGTTTACTCCCTGATATACAGCTGCCTACCCCCTTCGTAAGTACAGGGCCTAAATGGGCTTTTTTCTCTGTTCCCTCACCACAATCCAGATTCTATTGGGAAGTTACCAGTACAGTAACCATACCAGGAAGTACTTAATTTATTAAGCTACTGCTTTTATTAATCTCAGTGGAGATATTTACTGATAAACAGCTACGTACGCAGCATGTACATGTCGTTCCTAAATGAGCATTTATCTCTCTCCCCTCACCACAAATCAGATTCTTCTGAGGAGTTCCCAGTACATTATCCTTTCCTTGTGTAATTACCTTAACGAGCTCCAGCTGTTTTTATTCTCAGAAGGTTTACTCCCTGATATACATCTGCCTACCCCCTTCGTAAGTGCAGGTCCTAAATGAGCTTTTTTCTCTGTTCCCTCAGCACAATCCAGACTCTTTTGGGGGAGTTACCAGTACAGTAACCATACCAGGAAGTTGTTAATTTATTAAGCTACTGCTTTTGTTAATCTCAGTGGAGATATTTACTGATAAACAGCTACCTACGCAGCATGTTCATGTCGTTCCTAAATGTGCTTTTATCTCTCTCCCCTCACCACAAATCAGATTCTTCTGAGGAGTACCCACTACATTATCCTTTCTGCTGTGTAATTACCTTAACAAGCTCCAGCTGTTTTTATTCTCAGAAGGTTTACTCCCTGATATACAGCTGCCTACCCCCTTCGTAAGTGCAGGTCCTAAATGAGCTTTTTTCTCTGTTCCCTCACCACAATCCAGATTCTTTTGGGGGGTTACCAGTACAATAACCATACCAGGAAGTACTTAATTTATTAAGCTAAAGCTTTTCTTAATCTCAGTGGAGATATTTACTGATAAACAGCTACCTACGCAGCATGTTCATGTCGTTCCTAAATGAGCTTTTATCTCTCTCCCCTCACCACAAATCAGATTCTTCTGAGGAGTTCCCAGTACATTATCGTTTCCCCTGTGTAATTACCTTAACAAGCTCCAGCTGTATTTATTCTCAGAAGGTTTACTCCCTGATATACAGGTGCCTACCCCCTTCGTAAGTGCAAGTCCTAAAAGAGCTTTTTTCTCTGTTCCCTCACCACAATCCAGATTCTTTTGGGGAGTTACCAGTACAGTAACCATACCAGGAAGTACTTAATTTATTAAGCTACTGCTTTTCTTAATCTCAGTGGAGATGTTTACTGATAAACAGCTACCTACGCAACATGTTCATGTCGTTCCTAAATGAGCTTTTATCTCTCTCCCCTCACCACAACTCAGATTCATCTGAGGAGTTCCCAGTACATTATCCTTGCCCCTGTGTAATTACCTTAACAAGCTCCAGCTGTTTTTATTCTCAGAAGGTTTACTCCCTGATATACAGCTGCCTACCCCCTTCGTAAGTGCAGGTCCTAAATGAGCTTTTTTCTCTGTTCCCTCACCACAATCCAGATTCTTTTGGGGAGTTACCAGTACAGTAACCATACCAGGAAGTACTTAATTTATTACGCTACTGCTTTTCTTAATCTCAGTGGAGATATTTACTGATAAACAGCTACCTACGCAGCATGTTCATGTCGTTCCTAAATGAGCTTTTATCTCTCTCCCCTCACCACAAATCAGATTCTTCTGAGGAGTTCCCAGTACATTATCCTTTCCCCTGTGTAATTACCTTAACAAGCTCCAGCTGTTTTTATTCTCAGTATCGATACTCCCTGATATACAGCTGCCTACGCCCTTCGTAAGTGCAGGTCCTAACTGAGCTTTTTTCTCTGTTCCCTCACCACAATCCAGATTCTTTTGGGGAGTTACCAGTACAGTAACCATACCAGGAAGTACTTAATTTATTAAGCTACTGCTTTTCTTAAACTCAGTGGAGATATTTACTGATAAACAGCTACCTACACAGCATGTTCATGTCGTTCCTAAATGAGCTTTTATCTCTCTCCCCTCACCACAAATCAGATTCTTCGGAGGAGTTCCCCGTACATTATCCTTTCCCCTGTGTAATTACCTTAACAAGCTCCAGCTGTTTTTATTCTCAGAAGGTTTACTCCCTGATATACAGCTGCCTACGCCCTTCGTAAGTGCAGGTCCTAACTGAGCTTTTTTCTCTGTTCCCTCACCACAATCCAGATTCTTTTGGGGAGTTAACAGTACAGTAACCATACCAGGAAGTACTTAATTTATTAAGCTACTGGTTTTCTTTTTTTTTGTTTGTTTGTTTGTTTTTTGGCCAGTCCTGGGCCTTGGACTCAGGGCCTGAGCACTGTCCCTGGCTTCTTCCCGCTCAAGGCTAGCACTCTGCCACTTGAGCCACAGCGCCGCTTCTGGCCGTTTTCTGTATATGTGGTGCTGGGTAATCGAACCTAGGGCCTCGTGTATCCGAGGCAGGCACTCTTGCCACTAGGCTATATCCCCAGCCCCAAGCTACTGCTTTTCTTAATCTCAGTGGAGATATTTACTGATAAACAGCTACCTACGCAGCATGTTTCATGTCGTTCTTAAATGAGCTTTTATCTCTCTCCCCTCACCACAAATCAGATTCTTCTGAGGAGTTCCCAGTACATTATCCTTTCCCCTGTGAAATTACCTTAACAAGCTCCAGCTGTTTTTATTCTCACAAGGTTTACTCCCTGATATACAGCAGCCTACGCCCTTCGTAAGTGCAGTTCCTAACTGAGCTTTTTTCTCTGTTCCCTCACCACAATCCAGATTCTTTTGGGGAGTTACCAGTACAGTAACCATACCAGGAAGTACTTAATTTATTAAGCTACTGCTTTTCTTAATCTCAGTGGAGATATTTACTGATAAACAGCTACCTACGCAGCATGTTCATGTCGTTCCTAAATGAGCTTTTTTGTCTGTTCCCTCACCACAATCCAGATTCTTTTGGGGAGTTACCAGTACAGTATCCATACCAGGAAGTACTTAATTTATTAAGCTACTGCTTTTCTTAATCTCAGTGGAGATATTTACTGATAAACAGCTACCTACGCAGCATGTTCATGTCGTTCCTAAATGAGCTTTTATCTCTCTCCCCTCACCACAAATCAGATTCTTCTGAGGAGTTCCCCGTACATTATCCTTTCCCCTGTGTAATTACCTTAACAAGCTCCAGCTGTTTTTATTCTCAGAGGTTTACTCCCTGATATACACCTGCCTACCCCCTTCGTAAGTGCAGGTCCTAAATGAGCTTTTTTCCCTGTTCCCTCACCACAATCCAGATTCTTTGGGAGTTACCAGTACAGTAACCATACCAGGAAGTACTTAATTTATTAAGCTACTGCTTTTCTTTTTTTTTTTTCTGTTTGTTTGTTTTTTGGCCAGTCCTGGGCCTTGGACTCAGGGCCTGAGCACTGTCCCTGGCTTCTTCCCGCTCAAGGCTAGCATTCTGCCACTTGAGCAACAGCTCCGCTTCTGGCCGTTTTCTGTATATGTGGTGCTGGGGAATCGAACCTAGGGCCTCGTGTATCCGAGGCAGGCACTCTTGCCACTAGGCTCTATCCCCAGCCCCAAGCTACTGCTTTTCTTAATCTCAGTGGAGATATTTACTGATAAACAGATACCTACGCAGCATGTTCATGTCGTTCCTAAATGAGCTTTTATCTCTCTCCCCTCACCACAAATCAGATTCTTCTGAGGAGTTCCCCGTACATTATCCTTTCCCCTGTGTAATTACCTTAACAAGCTCCAGCTGTTTTTATTCTCAGAAGGTTTACTCCCTGATATACAGCTGCCTACCCCCTTCGTAAGTGCAGGTGCTAAATGAGCTTTTTTCTCTGTTCCCTCACCACAATCCAGATTCTTTTGGGGAGTTACCAGTACAGTAACCATACCAGGAAGTACTTAATTTATTAAGCTACTGCTTTTCTTTTTTTTGTGTGTGTTTGTTTGTTTTTGGGCCAGTCCTGGGCCTTGGACTCAGGGCCTGAGCACTGTCCCTGGCTTCTTCCCGCTCAGGGCTAGCACTCTGCCACTTGAGCCACAGCTCCGCTTCTGGCCGTTTTCTGTATATGTGGTGCTGGGTAATCGAACCTAGGGCCTCGTGTATCCGAGGCAGGCACTCTTGCCACTAGGCTATATCCCCAGCCCCAAGCTACTGCTTTTCTTAATCTCAGTGGAGATATTTACTGATAAACAGATACCTACGCAGCATGTTCATGTCGTTCCTAAATGAGCTTTTATCTCTCTCCCCTCACCACAAATCAGATTCTTCTGAGGAGTTCCCAGTACATTATCCTTTCCCCTGTGTAATTACCTTAACAAGCTCCAGCTGTTTTTATTCTCAGAAGGTTTACTCCCTGATATACAGCTGCCTACGCCCTTCTTAAGTGCAGGTCCTAACTGAGCTTTTTTCTCTGTTCCCTCACCACAATCCAGATTCTTTTGGGGAGTTACCAGTACAGTAACCATACCAGGAAGTACTTAATTTATTAATCTCCTGCTTTTCTTAATCTCAGTGGAGATATTTACTGATAAACAGCTACCTACGCAGCATGTTCATGTCGTTCCTAAATGAGCTTTTTTCTCTATTCCCTCACAACAATCCAGATTCTTTTGGGGAGTTACCAGTACAGTATCCATACCAGGAAGTACTTAATTTATTAAGCTACTGCTTTTCTTAATCTCAGTGTAGATATTTACTGATAACAACTACGTATGCAGCATGTTCATGTCGTTCCTAAATGAGCTTTTATCTCTCTCCCCTCACCAAAAATCAGATTCTTCTGAGGAGTTCCAGTACATTATCCTTTCCCGTGTGTGATTACCTTAACTAGCCCCAGCTGTTTTTATTCTCAGAAGGTTTACTCCCTGATATACAACTGCCTACCCCATTCGTAAGTGCAGGTCCCTAAATGAGCTTTTGTCTCTGTTCCCTCACCACAATCCAGATTCTTTTGGGAGTTACCAGTACAGTAACCATACCAGGAAGTACTTAATTTATTAAGCTACTGATTTTCTTAATCTCAGTGGATTTATTTACTGATAAACAGCAACCTACGCAGCATGTTCATGTCGTTCCTAAATGAACTTTTATCTCTCTCCCCTCACCACAAATAAGATTCTTCTGAGGAATTCCCAGTACATTATCCGTTCCCCTGTGTAATTACCTTAACAAGCTCCAGCTGTTTTTATTCTCAGAAGGTTTACTCCCTGACATACAGCTGCCTACCCCCTTCGTAAGTGCAGGTCCTAAATGAGCTTTTTTCTCTGTTCCCTCACCACAATCCAGATTCTATTGGGGAGTTACCAGTACAGTAACCATACCAGGAAGTACTTAATTTATTAAGCTACTGCTTTTCTTAATCTCAGTGGAGATATTTACTGATAAACAGCTACCTACGCAGCATATTCATGTCGTTCCTAAATGAGCTTTTATCTCTCTCCCCTCACCACAAATCAGAGTCTTCTGAGAAGTACCCAGTACATTATCCTTTCCCCTGTGAAATTACCTTAACAAGCTCTAGCTGTTTTTATTCTCTAAAGGTTTACTCCCTGATATACTGCTGCCTACCCCCTTCGTAAGTGCAGGTCATAAATGAGCTTTATTCTCTGTTCCCAAACCACAATCCAGATTCTTTTGGGGAGTTACCAGTACAGTAACCATACCAGGAAGTACTTAATTTATTAAGCTACTGCTTTGCTTAATCTCAGTGGAGATAATTACTGATAAACAGCTACCTACGCAGCATGTTCATGTCGTTCCTAAATGAGCTTTTATCTCTCTCCTCTCACCACAAATCAGATTCTTCTGAGGAATTCCCAGTACATTATCCTTTCCATGTGTAATTACCTTAACAAGCTCCAGCTGTTTTTATTCTCAGAAGTTTACTCCCTGATATACAGCTGCCTACCCCCTTCGTAAGTGCAGGTCCTAAATGAGCTTTTTTCTCTGTTCCCTCACCACAATCCAGATTCTTTTCGGGAGTTACCAGTACAGTAACCATACCAGGAAGTACTTAATTTATTAAGCTACTGCTTTTCTTAATCTCAGTGGAGATATTTACTGATAAACAGCTACCTACGCAGCATGTTCATGTCGTTCCTAAATGAGCTTTTATCTCTCTCCCCTCACCACAAATCAGATTCTTCTGAGGAGTTCCCAGTACATTATCCTTTCCCCTGTGTAATTACCTTAACAAGCTCCAGCTGTTTTTATTCTCAGAATCGATACTCCCTGATATACAGCTGCCTACCCCCTTCGTAAGTGCAGGTCCTAAATGAGCTTTTTTCTCTGTTCCCTCACCACAACCCAGATTCTTTTGGGGAGTTACCAGTACAGTAACCATACAAGGAAGTACTTAATTTATTAAGCTCCTGCTTTTCTTAATCTCAGTGGAGATATTTACTGATAAACAGCTACCTACGCAGCATGTTCATGTCGTTCCTAAATGAGCTTTTATCTCTCTCCCCTCACCACAAATCAGATTCTTCTGAGGAGTTCCCAGTACATTATCCTTTCCCCTGTGTAATTACCTTAACAAGCTCCAGGTGTTTTTATTCTCAGAATCGATACTCCCTGATATACAGCTGCCTACCCCCTTCGTAAGTGCAGGTCCTAAATGAGCTTTTTTCTCTGTTCCCTCACCACAATCCAGATTCTTTTGGGGAGTTACCAGTACAGTAACCATACCAGGAAGTACTTAATTTATTAAGCTCCTGCTTTTCTTAATCTCAGTGGAGATATTTACTGATAAACAGCTACCTACGCAGCATGTTCATGTCGTTCCTAAATGACCTTTTATCTCTCTCCCCTCACCACAAATCAGATTCTTCTGAGGCGTTCCCAGTACATTATCCTTTCCCCTGTGTAATTACCTTAACAAGCTCCAGCTGTTTTTATTCTCACAATCGATACTCCCTGATATACAGCTGCCTACCCCCTTCGAAAGTGCAGGTCCTAAATGAGCTTTTTTCTCTGTTCCCTCACCACAATCCAGATTCTTTTGGGGAGTTACCAGTACAGTTACCATACCAGGAAGTACTTAATTTATTAAGCTCCTGCTTTCTTAATCTCAGTGGAGATATTTACTGATAAACAGCTACCTACGCAGCATGTTCATGTCGTTCCTAAATGAGCTTTTATCTCTCTCCCCTCACCACAAATCAGATTCTTCTGAGGAGTTCCCAGTACATTATCCTTTCCCCTGTGTAATTACCTTAACAAGCTCCAGCTGTTTTTATTCTCAGAATCGATACTCCCTGATATACAGCTGCCTACCCCCTTCGTAAGTGCAGGTCCTAAATGAGATTTTTTCTCTGTTCCCTCACCACAATCCAGATTCTTTTGGGGAGTTACCAGTAGAGTAACCATACCAGGAAGTACTTAATTTATTAAGCTACTGCTTTTCTTAATCTCAGTGGAGATATTTACTGATAAACAGCTACCTACGCAGCATGTTCATATCGTTCCGAAATGAGCTTTTATCTCTCTCCCCTCACCACAAATCAGATTCTTCTGAGGAGTTCCCAGTACATTATCCTTTCCCCTGTGTAATTACCTTAACAAGCTCCAGCTGTTTTTATTCTCAGAATCGATACTCCCTGATATACAGCTGCCTAAACCCTTGGTAAGTGCAGGTCCTAAATGAGCTTTTTTCTCTGTTCCCTCACCACAATCCAGATTCTTTTGGGGAGTTACCAGTACAGTAACCATACCAGGAAGTACTTAATTTATTAAGCTACTGCTTTTCTTAATCTCAGTGGAGATATTTACTGATAAACAGCTACCTACGCAGCATGTTCATGTCGTTCCTAAATGAGCTTTTATCTCTCTCCCCTCACCACAAATCAGATTCTTCTGAGGAGTTCCCAGTACATTATCCTTTCCCATGTGTAATTACCTTAACAAGCTCCAGCTGTTTTTATTCTCAGAATCGATACTCCCTGATATACAGCTGCCTACCCCCTTCGTAAGTGCAGGTCCTAAATGAGCTTTTTTCTCTGTTCCCTCACCACAATCCAGATTCTTTTGGGGAGTTACCAGTACAGTAACCATACCAGGAAGTACTTAATTTATTAAGCTCCTGCTTTTCTTAATCTCAGTGGAGATATTTACTGATAAACAGCTACCTACGCAGCATGTTCATGTCGTTCCTAAATGAGCTTTTATCTCTCTCCCCTCACCACAAATCAGATTCTTCTGAGGAGTTCCCAGTACATTATCCTTTCCCCTGTGTAATTACCTTAACAAGCTCCAGCTGTTTTTATTCTCAGAATCGATACTCCCTGATATACAGCTGCCTACCCCCTTCGTAAGTGCAGGTCCTAAATGAGCTTTTTTCTCTGTTCCCTCACCACAATCCAGATTCTTTTGGGGAGTTACCAGTACAGTAACCATACCAGGAAGTACTTAATTTATTAAGCTCCTGCTTTTCTTAATCTCAGTGGAGATATTTACTGATAAACAGCTACCTACGCAGCATGTTCATGTCGTTCCTAAATGAGCTTTTATCTCTCTCCCCTCACCACAAATCAGATTCTTCTGAGGAGTTCCCAGTACATTATCCTTTCCCCTGTGTAATTACCTTAACAAGCTCCAGCTGTTTTTATTCTCAGAATCGATACTCCCTGATATACAGCTGCCTACCCCCTTCGTAAGTGCAGGTCCTAAATGAGCTTTTTTCTCTGTTCCCTCACCACAATCCAGATTCTTTTGGGAGTTACCAGTACAGTAACCATACCAGGAAGTACTTAATTTATTAAGCTACTGCTTTTCTTAATCTCAGTGGAGATATTTACTGATAAACAGCTACCTACGCAGCATGTTCATGTCGTTCCTAAATGAGCTTTTTCTCTGTTCCCTCACCACAATCCAGATTCTTTTGGGAGTTACCAGTACAGTATCCATACCAGGTAATTACTTAATTTATTAAGCTCCAGCTGTTTCTTAATCTCAGTGGAATCGATACTACTGATAACAGCTGCTACCCCCTTCGTAAGTGTTCAGGTCCTAAATGAGCTTTTATCTCTCTCCCCTCACCACAAATCAGATTCTTCTGGGGAGTTCCCAGTACATTATCCTTTACCAGTGTAATTACCTTAACAAGCTCCAGCTGTTTTTATTCTCAGAATCGATACTCCCTGATATACAGCTGCCTACCCCCTTCGTAAGTGCGTTCCTAAATGAGCTTTTATCTCTTTCCCTCACCACAATCCAGATTCTTTTGGGGAGTTACCAGTACATTATCCTTTACCTGGGTAATTACCTTAACAAGCTCCAGCTGTTTTTATTCTCAGAATCGATACTCCCTGATATACAGCTGCCTATCCCCTTCGTAAGTGCAGGTCCTAAATGAGCTTTTTCTCTGTTCCCTCACCACAATCCAGATTCTTTTGGGGAGTTACCAGTACAGTAATCATACCAGGAAGTACTTAACCTTATAAAGCTCCTGCTTTTCTTAATCTCAGTGGAGATATTTACTGATAAACAGCTATCTACGCAGCATGTTCATGTCGTTCCTAAATGAGCTTTTATCTCTCTCCCCTCACCACAAATCAGATTCTTCTGAGGAGTTCCCAGTACATTATCCTTCCCCTGTGTAATTACCTTAACAAGCTCCAGCTGTTTTTATTCTCAGAATCGATACTCCCTGATATACAGCTGCCTACCCCTTCGTAAGTGCAGGTCCTAAATGAGCTTTTTTCTCTGTTCCCTCACCACAATCCAGATTTTTTGGGGAGTTACCAGTACAGTAACCATACCAGGAAGTACTTAATTTATAAAGCTCCTGCTTTTCTTAATCTCAGTGGAGATATTTACTGATAAACAGCTATCTACGCAGCATGTTCATGTCGTTCTTAAATGAGCTTTTATCTCTCTCCCCTCACCACAAATCAGATTCTTCTGAGGAGTTCCCAGTACATTATCCTTTCCCCTGTGTAATTACCTTAACAAGCTCCAGCTGTTTTTATTCTCAGAATCGATACTCCCTGATATACAGCTGCCTACCCCCTTCGTAAGTGCAGGTCCTAAATGAGCTTTTTTCTCTGTTCCCTCACCACAATCCAGATTCTTTTGGGGAGTTACCAGTACAGTAACCATACCAGGAAGTACTTAATTTATTAAGCTCCTGCTTTTCTTAATCTCAGTGGAGATATTTACTGATAAACAGCTATCTACGCAGCATGTTCATGTCGTTCCTAAATGAGCTTTTATCTCTCTCCCCTCACCACAAATCAGATTCTTCTGAGGAGTTCCCAGTACATTATCCTTTCCCCTGTGTAATTACCTTAACAAGCTCAGCTGTTTTTATTCTCAGAATCGATACTCCCTGATATACAGCTGCCTACCCCCTTCGTAAGTGCAGGTCCTAAATGAGCTTTTTTCTCTGTTCCCTCACCACAATCCAGATTCTTTTGGGGAGTTACCAGTACAGTAACCATACCAGGAAGTACTTAATTTATTAAGCTACTGCTTTTCTTAATCTCAGTGGAGATATTTACTGATAAACAGCTACCTACGCAGCATGTTCATGTCGTTCCTAAATGAGCTTTTATCTCTCTCCCCTCACCACAAATCAGATTCTTCTGAGGAGTTCCCAGTACATTATCCTTTCCCCTGTGTAATTACCTTAACAAGCTCCAGCTGTTTTTATTCTCAGAATCGATACTCCCTGATACACAGCTGCCTACCCCCTTCGTAAGTGCAGGTCCTAAATGAGCTTTTTTCTCTGTTCCCCTCACCACAATCCAGATTCTTTTGGGAGTTACCAGTACAGTAACCATACCAGGAAGTACTTAATTTCTTAAGCTCCTGCTTTTCTTAATCTCAGTGGAGATATTTACTGATAAACAGCTTCCTAGGCAGCATGTTCATGTCGTTCCTAAATGAGCTTTTATCTCTCTCCCCTCACCACAAATCAGATTCTTCTGAGGAGTTCCCAGTACATTATCCTTTCCCCTGTGTAATTACCTTAACAAGCTCCAGCTGTTTTTATTCTCAGAATCGATACTCCCTGATATACAGCTGCCTACCCCCTTCGTAAGTGCAGGTCCTAAATGAGCTTTTTTCTCTGTTCCCTCACCACAATCCAGATTCTTTTGGGGAGTTACCAGTAGAGTAACCATACCAGGAAGTACTTAATTTATTAAGCTCCTGCTTTTCTTAATCTCAGTGGAGATATTTACTGATAAACAGCTATCTACGCAGCATGTTCATGTCGTTCCTAAATGAGCTTTTATCTCTCTCCCCTCACCACAAATCAGATTCTTCTGAGGAGTTCCCAGTACATTATCCTTTCCCCTGTGTAATTACCTTAACAAGCTCCAGCTGTTTTTATTCTCAGAATCGATACTCCCTGATATACAGCTGCCTACCCCCTTCGTAAGTGCAGGTCCTAAATGAGCTTTTTTCTCTGTTCCCTCACCACAATCCAGATTCTTTTGGGGAGTTACCAGTACAGTAACCTTACCAGGAAGTACTTAATTTATTAAGCTACTGCTTTTCTTAATCTCAGTGGAGATATTTACTGATAAACAGCTACCTACGCAGCATGTTCATGTCGTTCCTAAATGAGCTTTTATCTCTATCCCCTCACCACAAATCAGATTCTTCTGAGGAGTTCCCAGTACATTATCCTTTCCCCTGTGTAATTACCTTAACAAGCTCCAGCTGTTTTTATTCTCAGAAGGTTTACTCCCTGATATACAGCTGCCTACCCCCTTGGTAAGTGCAGGTCCTAAATGAGCTTTTTTCTCTGTTCCCTCACCACAATCCAGATTCTTTTGGGGAGTTACCAGTACAGTAACCATACCAGGAAGTACTTAATTTATTAAGCTACTGCTTTTCTTAATCTCAGTGGAGATATTTACTGATAAACAGCTACCTACGCAGCATGTTCATGTCGTTCCTAAATGAGCTTTTATCTCTCTCCCTCACCACAAATCAGATTCTTCTGAGGAGTTCCCAGTACATTATCCTTTCCCCTGTGTAATTACCTTAACAAGCTCCAGCTGTTTTTATTCTCAGAATCGATACTCCCTGATATACAGCTGCCTACCCCCTTCGTAAGTGCAGGTCCTAAATGAGCTTTTTTCTTTGTTCCCTCACCACAATCCAGATTCTTTTGGGAGTTACCAGTACAGTAACCATACCAGGAAGTACTTAATTTATTAAGCTACTGCTTTTCTTAATCTCAGTGGAGATATTTACTGATAAACAGCTACCTACGCAGCATGTTCATGTCGTTCCTAAATGAGCTTTTATCTCTCTCCCCTCACCACAAATCAGATTCTTCTGAGGAGTTCCCAGTACATTATCCTTTCCCCTGTGTAATTACCTTAACAAGCTCCAGCTGTTTTTATTCTCAGAATCGATACTCCCTGATATACAGCTGCCTACCCCCTTCGTAAGTGCAGGTCCTAAATGAGCTTTTCCCTCACCACAATCCAGATTCTTTTGGGGAGTTACCAGTACAGTAACCATACCAGGAAGTACTTAATTTATTAAGCTACTGCTTTTCTTAATCTCAGTGGAGATATTTACTGATAAACAGCTACCTAAGCAGCATGTTCATGTCGTTCCTAAATGAGCTTTTATCTCTCTCCCCTCACCACAAATCAGATTCTTCTGAGGAGTTCCCAGTACATTATCCTTTCCCCTGTGTAATTACCTGAACAAGCTCCAGCTGTTTTTATTCTCAGAATCGATACTCCCTGATATACAGCTGCCTACCCCCTTCGTAAGTGCAGGTCCTAAATGAGCTTTTTTCTCTGTTCCCTCGCCACAATCCAGATTCTTTTGGGGAGTTACCAGTACAGTAACCATACCAGGAAGTACTTAATTTATTAAGCTACTGCTTTTCTTAATCTCAGTGAAGATATTTACTGATAAACAGCTACCTACGCAGCATGTTCATGTCGTTCCTAAATGAGCTTTTATCTCTCTCCCCTCAACACAAATCAGATTCTTCTGAGGAGTTCCCAGTACATTATCCTTTCCCCTGTGTATTTACCTTAACAAGCTCCAGCTGTTTTTATTCTCAGAAGGTTTACTCCCTGATATACTGCTGCCTACGCCCTTCGTAAGTGCAGGTCCTAACTGAGCTTTTTTCTCTGTTCCCTCACCACAATCCAGATTCTTTTGGGCGTTACCAGTACAGTAACCATACCAAGAAGTACTTAATTTATTAAGCTACTGCTTTTCTTAATCTCAGTGGAGATATTAATGATAAACAGCTACATACGCAGCATGTACATCTCGTTCCTAAATGAGCTTTTTTCTCTGTTCCCTCACCACAATCCAGATTCTTTTGGGGAGTTACCAGTACAGTATCCATACCAGGAAATACTTAATTTATTAAGCTACTGCTTTTCTTAATCTCAGTTGAGATATATACTGATAAACAGCTACGTATGCAGCATGTTCATGTCGTTCCTAAATGAGCTTTTTTCTCTGTTCCCTCACCACAATCCAGATTCTTTTGGGGAGTTACCAGTACAGTAACCATACCAGGAAGTACTTAATTTATTAAGCTACTGATTTTCTTAATCTCAGTGGATGTATTTACTGATAAACAGCTACCTACGCAGCATGTTCATGTCGTTCCTAAATGAGCTTTTTTCTCTGTTCACTCACCACAATCCAGATTCTTTTGGGGAGTTACCAGTACAGTATCCATACCAGGAAGTACTTAATTTATTAAGCTACTGCTTTTCTTAATCTCAGTGGAGACATTTACTGATGAACAGCTACCTACGCAGCATGTTCATGTCGTTCCTAAATGAGCTTTTATCTCTCTCCCCTCACCACAAATCAGATTCTTCTGAGGAGTTCCCAGTACATTATCCTTTCCCCTGTGTAATTACCTTAACAAGCTCCAGCTGTTTTTATTCTCAGAATCGATACTCCCTGATATACAGCTGCCTACCCCCTTCGTAAGTGCAGGTCCTAACTGAGCTTTTTTCTCTGTTCCCTCACCACAATCCAGATTCTTTTGGGGAGTTACCAGTACAGTAACCATACCAGGAAGTACTTAATTTATTAAGCTACTGCTTTTCTTAATCTCAGTGGAGATATTTACTGATAAACTGCTACCTACGCAGCATGTTCATGTCGTTCCTAAATGAGCTTTTATCTCTCTCCCCTCACCACAAATCAGATTCTTCTGAGGAGTTCCCAGTACATTATCCTTTCCCCTGTGTAATTACCTTAACAAGCTCCAGCTGTTTTTATTCTCAGAATCGATACTCCCTGATATACAGCTGCCTACCCCCTTCGTAAGTGCAGGTCCTAAATGAGCTTTTCCCTCACCACAATCCAGATTCTTTTGGGGAGTTACCAGTACAGTATCCATACCAGGAAATACTTAATTTATTAAGCTACTGCTTTTCTTAATCTCAGTGGAGATATATACTGATAAACAGCTACATATGCAGCATGTTCATGTCGTTCCTAAATGAGCTTTTATCTCTCTCCCGTCACCACAAATCAGATTCTTCTGAGGAGTTCCCAGTACATTATCATTTCCCCTGTGTAATTACCTTAAGAAGCTCCAGCTGTTATTATTCTCAGAATGTTTACTCGCTGATATAAAGCTGCCTACCCCCTTCGTAGGTGCAGGTCCTAAATGAGCTTTTTTCTCTGTTCCCTCACCACAATCCAGATTCTTTTGGGGAGTTACCAGTACAGTAACCATACCAGGAAGTACTTAATTTATTAAGCTACTGATTTTCTTAATCTCAGTGGATGTATTTACTGATAAACAGCTACCTACGCAGCATGTTCATGTCGTTCCTAAATGAGCTTTTATCTCTCTCCCCTCACCACAAATCAGATTCTTCTGAGGAGTTCCCAGTACATTATCGTTTCCCCTGTGTAATTACCTTAACAAGCTCCAGCTGTTTGTATTCTCAGAAGGTTTACTCCCTGATATACAGTTGCCTACCCCCTTCATAAGTGCAGGTCCTAAATGAGCTTTTTTCTCTGTTCCCTCACCACAATCCAGATTCTTTTGGGGAGTTATCAGTACAGTAACCATACCAGGAAGTACTTAATTTATTAAGCTACTGCTTTTCTTAATCTCAGTGGAGATATTTACTGATAAACAGCTACCTACGCAGCATGTTCATGTCGTTCCTAAATGAGCTTTTTTCTCTGTTTCCTCACCACAATCCAGATTCTTTTGGGCGTTACCAGTACAGTATCCATACCAGGAAGTACTTAATTTATTAAGCTACAGCTTTTCTTAATCTCAGTGGAGATATTTACTGATAAACAGCTACGTATGCAGCATGTTCATGTCGTTCCAAAATGAGCTTTTTTCTCTGTTCCCTCACCACAATCCAGATTCTTTTGGGGAGTTATCAGGACAGTAACCATACCAGGAAGTACTTAATTTATTAAGCTATTGCTTTTCTTAATCTCAGTGGAGATATTTACTGATAAACAGCTACCTACGCAGCATGTTCATGTCGTTCCTAAATGAGCTTTTATCTCTCTCCCCGCACCACAAATCAGATTCTTCTGAGGAGTTCCCAGTACATTATCCTTTCCCCTGTGTAATTACCTTAACAAGCTCCAGCTGTTTTTATTCTCAGAATCGATACTCCCTGATATACAGCTGCCTAACCCTTCGTAAGTGCAGGTCCTAAATGAGCTTTTTTCTCTGTTCCCTCACCACAATCCAGATTCTTTTGGGGAGTTACCAGTACAGTAACCATACCAGGAAGTACTTAATTTATTAAGCTACTGCTATTCTTAATCTCAGTGGAGATATTTACTGATAAACAGCTACCTACGCAGCATGTTCATGTCGTTCCTAAATGAGCTTTTATCTCTCTCCCCTCACCACAAATCAGATTCTTCTGAGGAGTTCCCAGTACATTATCCTTTCCCCTGTGTATTTACCTTAACAAGCTCCAGCTGTTTTTATTCTCAGATGGTTTACTCCCTGATATACAGCTGCCTACCCCCTACGTAAGTGCAGGTCCTAAATGAGCTTTTTTCTCTGTTCCCTCACCACAATCCAGTTTCTTTTGGGCGTTACCAGTACAATAACCATACCAAGAAATACTTAATTTATTAAGCTACTGCTTTTCTTAATATCAGTGGAGATATTTACTGATAAACAGCTACATACGCAGCATGTACATCTCGTTCCTAAATGAGCATTTTTCTCTGTTCCCTCACCACAATCCAGATTCTTTTGGGGAGTTACCAGTACAGTATCCATACCAGGAAATACTTAATTTATTAAGCTACAGCTTTTCTTAATCTCAGTGGAGATATATACTGATAAACAGCTACGTATGCAGCATGTTCATGTCGTTCCTAAATGAGCTTTTATCTCTCTCCCCTCACCACAAATCAGATTCTTCTGAGGAGTTCCCAGTACATTATCCTTTCCTATGTGTAATTACCTTAACAAGCTCCAGCTGTTTTTATTCTCTGAATCGATACTCCCTGATATACAGCTGCCTACCCCTTCGTAAGTGCAGGTCCTAAATGAGTTTTTTTCTCTGTTCCCTCACCACAATCCAGATTCTTTTGGGAGTTACCAGTACAGTAACCATACCAGGAAGTACTTAATTTATTAAGCTACTGCTTTTCATAATCTCAGTGGAGATATTTACTGATAAACAGCTACCTACGCAGCAAGGTCATGTCTTTCCTAAATGAGCTTTTATCTCTCTCCCCTCACCACAAATCAGATTCTTCTGAGGAGTTCCCAGTACATTATCCTTTCCCCTGTGTAATTACCTTAACAAGCTCCAGCTGTTTTTATTCTCATAATCGATACTCCCTGATATACAGCTGCCTACCCCCTTCGTAAGTGCAGGTCCTAAATGAGCTTTTTTCTCTGTTCCCTCACCACAATCCAGATTCTTTTGGGGAGTTACCAGTACAGTAACCATACCAGGAAGTACTTAATTTATTAAGCTACTGCTTTTCTTAATTTTAGTGGAGATATTTACTGATAAACAGCTACCTACGCAACATGTTCATGTCGTTCCTAAATGAGCTTTTTTCTCTGTTCCCTCACCACAATCCAGATTCTTTTGGGGAGTTACCAGTACAGTAACCATACCAGGAAGTACTTAATTTATTAAGCTACTGCTTTTTTTAATCTCAGTGGAGATATTTACTGATAAACAGCTACCTACGCAGCATGTTCATGTCGTTCCTAAATGAGCTTTTATCTCTCTCCCCTCACCACAAATCAGATTCTACTGAGGAGTTCCCAGTACATTATCCTTTCCCCTGTGTAATTACCTTAACAAGCTCCAGGTGTTTTTATTCTCAGAATCGATACTCCCTGATATACAGCTGCCTACCCCCTTCGTAAGTGCAGGTCCTAAATGAGCTTTTTTCTCTGTTCCCTCACCACAATCCAGATTCTTTTGGGGAGTTACCAGTACAGTAACCATACCAGGAAGTACTTAATTTATTAAGCTACTGCTTTTCTTAATCTCAGTGGAGATATTTACTGATAAACAGCTACCTACGCAGCATGTTCATGTCGTTCCTAAATGAGCTTTTATCTCTCTCCCCTCACCACAAATCAGATTCTTCTGAGGAGTTCCCAGTACATTATCCTTTCCCCTGTGTAATTACCTTAACAAGCTCCAGCTGTTTTTATTCTCAGTAGGTTTACTCCCTGATATACAGCTGCCTACCCCCTTCGTAAGTGCCGGTCCTAAATGAGCTTTTTTCTCTGTTCCCTCACCACAATCCAGATTCTTTTGGGGAGTTACCAGTACAGTAACCATACCAGGAAGTACTTAATTTATTAAGCTACTGCTTTTCTTAATCTCAGTGGAGATATTTACTGATAAACAGCTACCTACGCAGCATGTTCATGTCGTTCCTAAATGAGCTTTTATCTCTCTCCCCTCACCACAAATCAGATTCTTCTGAGGAGTTCCCAGTACATTATCCTTTCCCCTGTGTAATTACCTTAACAAGCTCCAGCTGTTTTTATTCTCAGAATCGATACTCCCTGATATACAGCTGCCTACCCCCTTCGTAAGTGCAGGTCCTAAATGAGCTTTTTTCTCTGTTCCCTCACCACAATCCAGATTCTTTGGGGAGTTACCAGTACAGTAACCATACCAGGAAGTACTTAATTTATTAAGCTACTGCTTTTCTTATTTTAGTGGAGATATTTACTGATAAACAGCTACCTACGCAACATGTTCATGTCGTTCCTAAATGAGCTTTTTTCTCTGTTCCCTCACCACAATCCAGATTCTTTTGGGGAGTTACCAGTACAGTAACCATACCAGGAAGTACTTAATTTATTAAGCTACTGCTTTTTTTAATCTCAGTGGAGATATTTACTGATAAACAGCTACCTACGCAGCATGTTCATGTCGTTCCTAAATGAGCTTTTATCTCTCTCCCCTCACCACAAATCAGATTCTACTGAGGAGTTCCCAGTACATTATCCTTTCCCCTGTGTAATTACCTTAACAAGCTCCAGGTGTTTTTATTCTCAGAATCGATACTCCCTGATATACAGCTGCCTACCCCCTTCGTAAGTGCAGGTCCTAAATGAGCTTTTTTCTCTGTTCCCTCACCACAATCCAGATTCTTTTGGGGAGTTACCAGTACAGTAACCATACCAGGAAGTACTTAATTTATTAAGCTACTGCTTTTCTTAATCTCAGTGGAGATATTTACTGATAAACAGCTACCTACGCAGCATGTTCATGTCGTTCCTAAATGAGCTTTTATCTCTCTCCCCTCACCACAAATCAGATTCTTCTGAGGAGTTCCCAGTACATTATCCTTTCCCCTGTGTAATTACCTTAACAAGCTCCAGCTGTTTTTATTCTCAGTAGGTTTACTCCCTGATATACAGCTGCCTACCCCCTTCGTAAGTGCCGGTCCTAAATGAGCTTTTTTCTCTGTTCCCTCACCACAATCCAGATTCTTTTGGGAGTTACCAGTACAGTAACCATACCAGGAAGTACTTAATTTATTAAGCTACTGCTTTTCTTAATCTCAGTGGAGATATTTACTGATAAACAGCTACCTACGCAGCATGTTCATGTCGTTCCTAAATGAGCTTTTTCTCTGTTCCCTCACCACAATCCAGATTCTTTTGGGAGTTACCAGTACAGTATCCATACCAGGTAATTACTTAATTTATTAAGCTCCAGCTGTTTCTTAATCTCAGTGGAATCGATACTACTGATAACAGCTGCCTACCCCCTTCGTAAGTGCAGGTCCTAAATGAGCTTTTATCTCTCTCCCTCACCACAAATCAGATTCTTTCTGGGAGTTCCCAGTACATTATCCTTTACCAGTGTAATTACCTTAACAAGCTCCAGCTTTTTTATTCTCAGAATCGATACTCCCTGATATACAGCTGCCTACCCCCTTCGTAAGTGCGTTCCTAAATGAGCTTTTTTCTCTGTTCCCTCACCACAATCCAGATTCTTTTGGGGAGTTACCAGTACAGTATCCATACCAGGAAGTACTTAATTTATTAAGCTACTGCTTTTCTTAATCTCAGTGGAGATATTTACTGATAAACAGCTACCTACGCAGCATGTTCATGTCGTTCCTAAATGAGATTTTATCTCTCTCCCCTCACCACAAATCAGATTCTTCTGAGGAGTTCCCAGTACATTATCCTTTCCCCTGTGTAATTACCTTAACAAGTTCCAGCTGTTTTTATTCTCAGAATCGATACTCCCTGATATACAGCTGCCTATCCCCTTCGTAAGTGCAGGTCCTAAATGAGCTTTTTTCTCTGTTCCCTCACCACAATCCAGATTCTTTTGGGGAGTTACCAGTACAGTAACCATACCAGGAAGTACTTAATTTATTAAGCTACTGCTTTTCTTAATCTCAGTGGAGATATTTACTGATAAACAGCTACCTACGCAGCATGTTCATGTCGTTCCTAAATGAGCTTTTATCTCTCTCCCCTCACCACAAATCAGATTCTTCTGAGGAGTTCCCAGTACATTATCCTTTCCCATCTGTAATTACCTGAACAAGCTCCAGCTGTTTTTATTCTCAGAATCGATACTCCCTGATATACAGCTGCCTACCCCCTTCGTAAGTGCAGGTCCTAAATGAGCTTTTTTCTCTGTTCCCTCACCACAATCCAGATTCTTTTGGGGAGTTACCAGTACAGTAACCATACCAGGAAGTACTTAATTTATTAAGCTACTGCTTTTCTTAATCTCAGTGGAGATATTTACTGATAAACAGCTACCTACGTAGCATGTTCATGTTGTTCCTAAATGAGCTTTTTTCTCTTCCCTCACCACAATCCAGATTCTTTTGGGAGTTACCAGTACAGTATCCATACCAGGAAGTACTTAATTTATTAAGCTAGCTGTTTTTATTCTCAGAATCGATACTACTGATAAACAGCTACCTACCCATGTAAGTGTCAGGTTCCTAAATGAGCTTTTTCTCTGTTCCCTCACCACAATCCAGATTCTTTTGGGAGTTACCAGTACAGTAACCATACCAGGAAGTACTTAATTTATTAAGCTACTGCTTTTCTATCTCAGTGGATATATTTACTGATAAACAGCTACCTACACAGCATGTTCATGTCGTTCCTAAATGAGCTTTTATCTCTCTCCCTCACCACAAATCAGATTCTTCTGAGGAGTTCCCAGTACATTATCCTTTCCCCTGTGTAATTACCTTAACAAGCTACTGTTTTTATTCTCAGAATCGATACTCCCTGATATACAGCTGCCTACCCCTTCGTAAGTGCAGGTCCTAAATGAGCTTTTTTCTCTGTTCCCTCACCACAATCCAGATTCTTTTGGGGAGTTACCAGTACAGTAACCATACCAGGAAGTACTTAATTTATTAAGCTACTGCTTTTCTTAATTTCTCAGTGGAGATATTTACTGATAAACAGCTACCTACGCAACATGTTCATGTCGTTTCCTAAATGAGCTTTTTTCTCTGTTCCCTCACCACAATCCAGATTCTTTTGGGGAGTTACCAGTACAGTAACCATACCAGGAAGTACTTAATTTATTAAGCTACTGCTTTTTTAATCTCAGTGGAGATATTTACTGATAAACAGCTACCTACGCAGCATGTTCATGTCGTTCCTAAATGAGCTTTTTTCTCTGTTCCCTCACCACAATCCAGATTCTTTTGGGGAGTTCCCAGTACATTATCCAGGAAGTACTTAATTTATTAAGCTACTGATTTTCTTAATTCTCAGAATGTTTACTGATAAACAGCTACCTACGCAGCATGTCATGCGTTCCTAAATGAGCTTTTTCTCTGTTCCCTCACCACAATCCAGATTCTTTTGGGAGTTACCAGTACAGTATCCATACCTACTTAATTTATTAAGCTACAGCTTTTCTTAATCTCAGTGGAGATATTTAACTCCCTGATAAACAGCTACTACGCAGCATGTACATCTCGTTCCTAAATGAGCTTTTTTCTCTGTTCCCTCACCACAATCCAGATTCTTTTGGGGAGTTACCAGTACAGTAACCATACCAGGAAGTACTTAATTTATTAAGCTACTGCTTTTCTTAATCTCAGTGGAGATATATACTGATAACAGCTACGTATGCAGCATGTTCATGTCGTTCCTAAATGAGCTTTTTTCTCTTCCCTCACCACAATCCAGATTCTTTTGGGAGTTACCAGTACAGTATCATACCAGGAAGTACTTAATTTATTAAGCTCCAGCTGTTATTATTCTCAGTGGAGATATTTACTGATAAACAGCTACCTACCCCCTTCGTAAGTGCAGGTCCTAAATGAGCTTTTTTCTCTGTTCCCTCACCACAATCCAGATTCTTTTGGGGAGTTACCAGTACAGTAACCATACCAGGAAGTACTTAATTTATTAAGCTACTGATTTTCTTAATCTCAGTGGATGTATTTACTGATAAACAGCTACCTACGCAGCATGTTCATGTCGTTCCTAAATGAGCTTTTATCTCTCTCCCCTCACCACAAATCAGATTCTTCTGAGGAGTTCCCAGTACATTATCCTTTCCCCTGTGTAATTACCTTAACAAGCTCCAGCTGTTATTATTCTCAGAAGGTTTACTCCCTGATATACAGCTGCCTACCCTTCGTAAGTGCAGGTCCTAAATGAGCTTTTTTCTCTGTTCCCTCACCACAATCCAGATTCTTTTGGGGAGTTACCAGTACAGTAACCATACCAGGAAGTACTTAATTTATTAAGCTACTGCTTTTCTTAATCTCAGTGGAGATATTTACTGATAAACAGCTACCTACGCAGCATGTTCATGTCGTTCCTAAATGAGCTTTTATCTCTCTCCCCTCACCACAAATCAGATTCTTCTGAGGAGTTCCCAGTACATTATCCTTTCCCCTGTGTAATTACCTTAACAAGCTCCAGCTGTTTTTATTCTCAGAAGGTTTACTCCCTGATATACAGCTGCCTACCCCCTTCATAAGTGCAGGTCCTAAATGAGCTTTTTTCTCTGTTTCCCTCACCACAATCCAGATTCTTTTGGGCGTTACCAGTACAGTAACCATACCAGGAAGTACTTAATTTATTAAGCTACTGCTTTTCTTAATCTCAGTGGAGATATTTACTGATAAACAGCTACATACGCAGCATGTTCATGTCGTTCCTAAATGAGCATTTTTCTCTGTTCCCTCACCACAATCCAGATTCTTTTGGGGAGTTACCAGGACAGTATCCATACCAGGAAATACTTAATTTATTAAGCTACAGCTTTTCTTAATCTCAGTGGAGATATTTACTGATAAACAGCTACCTACGCAGCATGTTCATGTCGTTCCTAAATGAGCTTTTATCTCTCTCCCCTCACCACAAATCAGATTCTTCTGAGGAGTTCCCAGTACATTATCCTTTCCTGTGTAATTACCTTAACAAGCTCCAGCTGTTTTTATTCTCAGAATCGATACTCCCTGATATACAGCTGCCTACCCTTCGTAAGTGCAGGTCCTAAATGAGCTTTTTTCTCTGTTCCCTCACCACAATCCAGATTCTTTTGGGGAGTTACCAGTACGTAACCATACCAGGAAGTACTTAATTTATTAAGCTACTGCTTTTCATAATCTCAGTGGAGATATTTACTGATAAACAGCTACCTACGCAGCATGTTCATGTCGTTCCTAAATGAGCTTTTATCTCTCTCCCCTCACCACAAATCAGATTCTTCTGAGGAGTTCCCAGTACATTAACCTTTCCACTGTGTAATTTACCTTAAGAAGCTCCAGCTGTTTTTATTCTCGGAATTTACTCCTGATATACAGCTGCCTACCCCCTTCGTAAGTGCAGGTCCTAAATGAGCTTTTTTCTCTGTTCCCTCACCACAATCCAGATTCTTTTGGGGAGTTACCAGTACAGTAACCATACCAGGAAGTACTTAATTTATTAAGCTACTGCTTTTCTTAATCTCAGTGGAGATATTTACTGATAAACAGCTACCTACGCAGCATGTTCATGTCGTTCCTAAATGAGCTTTTATCTCTCTCCCTCACCACAAATCAGATTCTTCTGAGGAGTTCCAGTACGTTATCCTTTCCCCTGTGTAATTACCTTAACAAGCTCCAGCTGTTTTTATTCTCAGAATTTACTCCCTGATATACAGCTGCCTACCCCCTTCGTAAATGCAGGTTCCTAATGAGCTTTTTTCTCTGTTCCCTCACCACAATCCAGATTCTTTTCGGGAGTTACCAGTACAGTAACCATACCAGGAAGTACTTAATTTATTAAGCTACTGTTTTTTATCTCAGTGGAGATATTTACTGATAAACAGCTACCTACGCAGCATGTTCATGTCGTTCCTAAATGAGCTTTTATCTCTCTCCCCTCACCACAAATCAGATTCTTCTGAGGAGTTCCCAGTACATTATCCTTTCCCTTGTGTAATTTACCTTAACAAGCTCCTGCTGTTTTTATTCTCAGAAGGTTTACTCCCTGATATACAGCTGCCTACCCCCTACGTAAGTGCAGGTCCTAAATGAGCTTTTTTCTCTGTTCCCTCACCACAATCCAGATTCTTTTGGGAGTTACCAGTACATAACCATACCAAGAAATACTTAATTTATTAAGCTACTGCTTTTCTTAATTCAGTGGAGATATTTACTGATAAACAGCTACTACGCAGCATGTACATCTCGTTCCTAAATGAGCATTTTTCTCTGTTCCCTCACCACAATCCAGATTCTTTTGGGGAGTTACCAGTACAGTATCCATACCAGGAATACTTAATTTATTAAGCTACAGCTTTTCTTAATCTCAGTGGAGATATATACTGATAAACAGCTACGTATGCAGCATGTTCATGTCGTTCTAAATGAGCTTTTATCTCTCTCCCCTCACCACAAATCAGATTCTTCTGAGGAGTTCCCAGTACATTATCCTTTCCCATGTGTAATTACCTTAACAAGCTCCAGCTGTTTTTATTCTCAGAATCGATACTCCCTGTTATACAGCTGCCTACCCCCTTCGTAAGTGCAGTCCTAAATGAGCTTTTTTCTGTTCCCTCACCACAATCCAGATTCTTTTGGGGAGTTACCAGTACAGTAACCATACCAGGAAGTACTTAATTTATTAAGCTACTGCTTTTCTTAATCTCAGTGGAGATATTTACTGATAAACAGCTACCTACGCAGCATGTTCATGTCGTTCCTAAATGAGCTTTTATCTCTCTCCCCTCACCACAAATCAGATTCTTCTGAGGAGTTCCCAGTACATTATCCTTTCCCCTGTGTAATTACCTTAACAAGTTCCAGCTGTTTTTATTCTCAGAATCGATACTCCCTGATATACAGCTGCCTACCCCTTCGTAAGTGCAGGTCCTAAATGAGCTTTTTTCTCTGTTCCCTCACCACAATCCAGATTCTTTTGGGGAGTTACCAGTACAGTAACCATACCAGGAAGTACTTAATTTATTAAGCTACTGCTTTTCTTAATCTCAGTGGAGATATTTACTGATAAACAGCTACCTACGCAGCATGTTCATGTCGTTCCTAAATGAGCTTTTATCTCTCTCCCCTCACCACAAATCAGATTCTTCTGAGGAGTTCCCAGTACATTATCCTTTCCCCTGTGTAATTTACCTTAACAAGCTCCAGCTGTTTTTATTCTCATAATCGATACTCCCTGATATACAGCTGCCTACCCCCTTCGTAAGTGCAGGTCCTAAATGAGCTTTTTTCTCTGTTCCCTCACCACAATCCAGATTCTTTTGGGGAGTTACCAGTACAGTAACCATACCAGGAAGTACTTAATTTATTAAGCTACTGCTTTTCTTAATTTCTCAGTGGAGATATTTACTGATAAACAGCTACCTACGCAACATGTTCATGTCGTTCCTAAATGAGCTTTTTTCTCTGTTCCCTCACCACAATCCAGATTCTTTTGGGGAGTTACCAGTACAGTAACCATACCAGGAAGTACTTAATTTATTAAGCTACTGCTTTTTTAATCTCAGTGGAGATATTTACTGATAAACAGCTACCTACGCAGCATGTTTATGTCGTTCCTAAATGAGCTTTTATCTCTCTCCCCTCACCACAAATCAGATTCTTCTGAGGAGTTCCCCAGTACATTATCCTTTCCCCTGTGTAATTTACCTTAACAAGCTCCAGCTGTTTTTATTCTCAGAAGGTTTACTCCCTGATATACAGCTGCCTACGCCCTTCGTAAGTGCAGGTCCTAAATGAGCTTTTTTCTCTGTTCCCTCACCACAATCCAGATTCTTTTGGGAGTTACCAGTACAGTAACCATACCAAGAAGTACTTAATTTATTAAGCTACTGCTTTTCTTAATCTCAGTGGAGATATTTAATGATAAACAGCTACCTACGCAGCATGTACATCTCGTTCCTAAATGAGCTTTTTTCTCTGTTCCCTCACCACAATCCAGATTCTTTTGGGAGTTACCAGTACAGTATCCATACCAGGAAATACTTAATTTATTAAGCTACTGCTTTTCTTAATCTCAGTGGAGATATATACTGATAAACAGCTACTATGCAGCATGTTCATGTCGTTCCTAAATGAGCTTTTTTCTCTGTTCCCTCACCACAATCCAGATTCTTTTGGGGAGTTACCAGTACAGTAACCATACCAGGAAGTACTTAATTTATTAAGCTACTGTTATTAATTCTCAGTGGAGATATTTACTGATAAACAGCTACCTACGCCATGTCATGTCGTTCCTAAATGAGCTTTTTTCTCTGTTCCCTCACCACAATCCAGATTCTTTTGGGGAGTTACCAGTACAGTAACCATACCAGGAAGTACTTAATTTATTAAGCTACTGATTTTCTTAATCTCAGTGGATGTATTTACTGATAAACAGCTACCTACGCAGCATGTTCATGTCGTTCCTAAATGAGCTTTTATCTCTCTCCCCTCACCACAAATCAGATTCTTCTGAGGAGTTCCCAGTACATTATCCTTTCCCCTGTGTAATTACCTTAACAAGCTCCAGCTGTTTGTATTCTCAGAAGGTTTACTCCCTGATATACAGCTGCCTACCCCTTCATAAGTTCAGGTCCTAAATGAGCTTTTTTCTCTGTTCCCTCACCACAATCCAGATTCTTTTGGGGAGTTACCAGTACAGTAACCATACCAGGAAGTACTTAATTTATTAAGCTACTGCTTTTCTTAATCTCAGTGGAGATATTTACTGATAATCAGCTACCTACGCAGCATGTTCATGTCGTTCCTAAATGAGCTTTTTTCTCTGTTTCCTCACCACAATCCAGATTCTTTTGGGCGTTACCACTACAGTATCCATACCAGGAAGTACTTAATTTATTAAGCTACAGCTTTTCTTAATCTCAGTGGAGATATTTACTGATAAACAGCTACGTATGCAGCATGTTCATGTCGTTCCAAAATGAGCTTTTTTCTCTGTTCCCTCACCACAATCCAGATTCTTTTGGGGAGTTATCAGGACAGTAACCATACCAGGAAGTACTTAATTTATTAAGCTACTGCTTTTCTTAATCTCAGTGGAGATATTTACTGATAAACAGCTACCTACGCAGCATGTTCATGTCGTTCCTAAATGAGCTTTTATCTCTCTCCCCGCACCACAAATCAGATTCTTCTGAGGAGTTCCCAGTACATTATCCTTTCCCCTGTGTAATTACCTTAACAAGCTCCAGCTGTTTTTATTCTCAGACTCGATACTCCCTGATATACAGCTGCCTAACCCTTCGTAAGTGCAGGTCCTAAATGAGCTTTTTTCTCTGTTCCCTCACCACAATCCAGATTCTTTTGGGGAGTTACCAGTACAGTAACCATACCAGGAAGTACTTAATTTATTAAGCTACTGCTTTTCTTAATCTCAGTGGAGATATTTACTGATAAACAGCTACCTACGCAGCATGTTCATGTCGTTCCTAAATGAGCTTTTATCTCTCTCCCCTCACCACAAATCAGATTCTTCTGAGGAGTTCCCAGTACATTATCCTTTCCCCTGTGTATTTACCTTAACAAGCTCCAGCTGTTTTTATTCTCAGATGGTTTACTCCCTGATATACAGCTGCCTACCCCCTACGTAAGTGCAGGTCCTAAATGAGCTTTTTTCTCTGTTCCCTCACCACAATCCAGTTTCTTTTGGGCGTTACCAGTACAATAACCATACCAAGAAATACTTAATTTATTAAGCTACTGCTTTTCTTAATATCAGTGGAGATATTTACTGATAAACAGCTACATACGCAGCATGTACATCTCGTTCCTAAATGAGCATTTTTCTCTGTTCCCTCACCACAATCCAGATTCTTTTGGGGAGTTACCAGGACAGTATCCATACCAGGAAATACTTAATTTATTAAGCTACAGCTTTTCTTAATCTCAGTGGAGATATATACTGATAAACAGCTACGTATGCAGCATGTTCATGTCGTTCCTAAATGAGCTTTTATCTCTCTCCCCTCACCACAAATCAGATTCTTCTGAGGAGTTCCCAGTACATTATCCTTTCCTATGTGTAATTACCTTAACAAGCTCCAGCTGTTTTTATTCTCAGAATCGATACTCCCTGATATACAGCTGCCTACCCCTTCGTAAGTGCAGGTCCTAAATGAGCTTTTTTCTCTGTTCCCTCACCACAATCCAGATTCTTTTGGGGAGTTACCAGTACAGTAACCATACCAGGAAGTACTTAATTTATTAAGCTACTGCTTTTCATAATCTCAGTGGAGATATTTACTGATAAACAGCTACCTACGCAGCAAGGTCATGTCTTTCCTAAATGAGCTTTTATCTCTCTCCCCTCACCACAAATCAGATTCTTCTGAGGAGTTCCCAGTACATTATCCTTTCCCCTGTGTAATTACCTTAACAAGCTCCAGCTGTTTTTATTCTCATAATCGATACTCCCTGATATACAGCTGCCTACCCCCTTCGTAAGTGCAGGTCCTAAATGAGCTTTTTTCTCTGTTCCCTCACCACAATCCAGATTCTTTTGGGGAGTTACCAGTACAGTAACCATACCAGGAAGTACTTAATTTATTAAGCTACTGCTTTTCTTAATTTTAGTGGAGATATTTACTGATAAACAGCTACCTACGCAACATGTTCATGTCGTTCCTAAATGAGCTTTTTTCTCTGTTCCCTCACCACAATCCAGATTCTTTTGGGGAGTTACCAGTACAGTAACCATACCAGGAAGTACTTAATTTATTAAGCTACTGCTTTTTTTAATCTCAGTGGAGATATTTACTGATAAACAGCTACCTACGCAGCATGTTCATGTCGTTCCTAAATGAGCTTTTATCTCTCTCCCCTCACCACAAATCAGATTCTACTGAGGAGTTCCCAGTACATTATCCTTTCCCCTGTGTAATTACCTTAACAAGCTCCAGGTGTTTTTATTCTCAGAATCGATACTCCCTGATATACAGCTGCCTACCCCCTTCGTAAGTGCAGGTCCTAAATGAGCTTTTTTCTCTGTTCCCTCACCACAATCCAGATTCTTTTGGGGAGTTACCAGTACAGTAACCATACCAGGAAGTACTTAATTTATTAAGCTACTGCTTTTCTTAATCTCAGTGGAGATATTTACTGATAAACAGCTACATACGCAGCATGTTCATGTCGTTCCTAAATGAGCTTTTATCTCTCTCCCCTCACCACAAATCAGATTCTTCTGAGGAGTTCCCAGTACATTATCCTTTCCCCTGTGTAATTACCTTAACAAGCTCCAGCTGTTTTTATTCTCAGAAGGTTTACTCCCTGATATACAGCTGCCTACCCCCTTCGTAAGTGCCGGTCCTAAATGAGCTTTTTTCTCTGTTCCCTCACCACAATCCAGATTCTTTTGGGGAGTTACCAGTACAGTAACCATACCAGGAAGTACTTAATTTATTAAGCTACTGCTTTTCTTAATCTCAGTGGAGATATTTACTGATAAACAGCTACCTACGCAGCATGTTCATGTCGTTCCTAAATGAGCTTTTATCTCTCTCCCCTCACCACAAATCAGATTCTTCTGAGGAGTTCCCAGTACATTATCCTTTCCCCTGTGTAATTACCTTAACAAGCTCCAGCTGTTTTTATTCTCAGAATCGATACTCCCTGATATACAGCTGCCTACCCCCTTCGTAAGTGCAGGTCCTAAATGAGCTTTTTCTTTGTTCCCTCACCACAATCCAGATTCTTTTGGGGAGTTACCAGTACAGTAACCATACCAGGAAGTACTTAATTTATTAAGCTACTGCTTTTCTTAATCTCAGTGGAGATATTTACTGATAAACAGCTACCTACGCAGCATGTTCATGTCGTTCCTAAATGAGCTTTTATCTCTCTCCCCTCACCACAAATCAGATTCTTCTGAGGAGTACCCAGTACATTATCCTTTCCCCTGTGTAATTACCTTAACAAGTTCCAGCTGTTTTTATTCTCAGAATCGATACTCCCTGATATACAGCTGCCTACCCCCTTCGTAAGTGCAGGTCCTAAATGAGCTTTTTTCTCTGTTCCCTCACCACAATCCAGATTCTTTTGGGGAGTTACCAGTACAGTAACCATACCAGGAAGTACTTAATTTATTAAGCTACTGCTTTTCTTAATCTCAGTGGAGATATTTACTGATAAACAGCTAACTACGCAGCATGTTCATGTCGTTCCTAAATGAGCTTTTTTCTCTGTTCCCTCACCACAATCCAGATTCTTTTGGGGAGTTACCAGTACAGTATCCATACCAGGAAGTACTTAATTTATTAAGCTACTGCTTTTCTTAATCTCAGTGGAGATATTTACTGATAAACAGCTACCTACGCAGCATGTTCATGTCGTTCCTAAATGAGCTTTTATCTCTCTCCCCTCACCACAAATCAGATTCTTCTGAGGAGTTCCCAGTACATTATCCTTTCCCCTGTGTAATTACCTTAACAAGTTCCAGCTGTTTTTATTCTCAGAATCGATACTCCCTGATATACAGCTGCCTATCCCCTTCGTAAGTGCAGGTCCTAAAGGAGCTTTTTTCTCTGTTCCCTCACCACAATCCAGATTCTTTTGGGGAGTTACCAGTACAGTAACCATACCAGGAAGTACTTAATTTATTAAGCTACTGCTTTTCTTAATCTCAGTGGAGATATTGACTGATAAACAGCTACCTACGCAGCATGTTCATGTCGTTCCTAAATGAGCTTTTATCTCTCTCCCCTCACCACAAATCAGATTCTTCTGAGGAGTTCCCAGTACATTATCCTTTCCCATGTGTAATTACCTGAACAAGCTCCAGCTGTTTTTATTCTCAGAATCGATACTCCCTGATATACAGCTGCCTACCCCCTTCGTAAGTGCAGGTCCTAAATGAGCTTTTTTCTCTGTTCCCTCACCACAATCCAGATTCTTTTGGGGAGTTACCAGTACAGTAACCATACCAGGAAGTACTTAATTTATTAAGCTACTGCTTTTCTTAATCTCAGTGGAGATATTTACTGATAAACAGCTACCTACGTAGCATATTCATGTTGTTCCTAAATGAGCTTTTATCTCTCTCCCCTCACCACAAGTCAGATTCTTCTGAGGAGTTCCCAGTACATTATCCTTTCCCCTGTGTAATTACCTTAACAAGCTCCAGCTGTTTTTATTCTCAGAATCGATACTCCCTGATATACAGCTGCCTACCCCCTTGGTAAGTGCAGGTCCTAAATGAGCTTTTTTCTCTGTTCCCTCACCACAATCCAGATTCTTTTGGGGAGTTACCAGTACAGTAACCATACCAGGAAGTACTTAATTTATTAAGCTACTGCTTTTCTTAATTTTAGTGGAGATATTTACTGATAAACAGCTACCTACGCAACATGTTCATGTCGTTCCTAAATGAGCTTTTTTCTCTGTTCCCTCACCACAATCCAGATTCTTTTGGGGAGTTACCTGTACAGTAACCATACCAGGAAGTACTTAATTTATTAAGCTACTGATTTTCTTAATCTCAGTGGATGTATTTACTGATAAACAGCTACCTACGCAGCATGTTCATGTCGTTCCTAAATGAGCTTTTATCTCTCTCCCCTCACCACAAATCAGATTCTTCTGAGGAGTTCCCAGTACATTATCCTTTCCCCTGTGTAATTACCTTAACAAGCTCCAGCTGTTTGTATTCTCAGAAGGTTTACTCCCTGATATACAGCTGCCTACCCCTTCATAAGTGCAGGTCCTAAATGAGCTTTTTTCTCTGTTCCCTCACCACAATCCAGATTCTTTTGGGGAGTTACCAGTACAGTAACCATACCAGGAAGTACTTAATTTATTAAGCTACTGCTTTTCTTAATCTCAGTGGAGATATTTACTGATAATCAGCTACCTACGCAGCATGTTCATGTCGTTCCTAAATGAGCTTTTTTCTCTGTTTCCTCACCACAATCCAGATTCTTTTGGGCGTTACCACTACAGTATCCATACCAGGAAGTACTTAATTTATTAAGCTACAGCTTTTCTTAATCTCAGTGGAGATATTTACTGATAAACAGCTACGTATGCAGCATGTTCATGTCGTTCCAAAATGAGCTTTTTTCTCTGTTCCCTCACCACAATCCAGATTCTTTTGGGGAGTTATCAGGACAGTAACCATACCAGGAAGTACTTAATTTATTAAGCTACTGCTTTTCTTAATCTCAGTGGAGATATTTACTGATAAACAGCTACCTACGCAGCATGTTCATGTCGTTCCTAAATGAGCTTTTATCTCTCTCCCCGCACCACAAATCAGATTCTTCTGAGGAGTTCCCAGTACATTATCCTTTCCCCTGTGTAATTACCTTAACAAGCTCCAGCTGTTTTTATTCTCAGACTCGATACTCCCTGATATACAGCTGCCTAACCCTTCGTAAGTGCAGGTCCTAAATGAGCTTTTTTCTCTGTTCCCTCACCACAATCCAGATTCTTTTGGGGAGTTACCAGTACAGTAACCATACCAGGAAGTACTTAATTTATTAAGCTACTGCTTTTCTTAATCTCAGTGGAGATATTTACTGATAAACAGCTACCTACGCAGCATGTTCATGTCGTTCCTAAATGAGCTTTTATCTCTCTCCCCTCACCACAAATCAGATTCTTCTGAGGAGTTCCCAGTACATTATCCTTTCCCCTGTGTATTTACCTTAACAAGCTCCAGCTGTTTTTATTCTCAGATGGTTTACTCCCTGATATACAGCTGCCTACCCCCTACGTAAGTGCAGGTCCTAAATGAGCTTTTTTCTCTGTTCCCTCACCACAATCCAGTTTCTTTTGGGCGTTACCAGTACAATAACCATACCAAGAAATACTTAATTTATTAAGCTACTGCTTTTCTTAATATCAGTGGAGATATTTACTGATAAACAGCTACATACGCAGCATGTACATCTCGTTCCTAAATGAGCATTTTTCTCTGTTCCCTCACCACAATCCAGATTCTTTTGGGGAGTTACCAGGACAGTATCCATACCAGGAAATACTTAATTTATTAAGCTACAGCTTTTCTTAATCTCAGTGGAGATATATACTGATAAACAGCTACGTATGCAGCATGTTCATGTCGTTCCTAAATGAGCTTTTATCTCTCTCCCCTCACCACAAATCAGATTCTTCTGAGGAGTTCCCAGTACATTATCCTTTCCTATGTGTAATTACCTTAACAAGCTCCAGCTGTTTTTATTCTCAGAATCGATACTCCCTGATATACAGCTGCCTACCCCTTCGTAAGTGCAGGTCCTAAATGAGCTTTTTTCTCTGTTCCCTCACCACAATCCAGATTCTTTTGGGGAGTTACCAGTACAGTAACCATACCAGGAAGTACTTAATTTATTAAGCTACTGCTTTTCATAATCTCAGTGGAGATATTTACTGATAAACAGCTACCTACGCAGCAAGGTCATGTCTTTCCTAAATGAGCTTTTATCTCTCTCCCCTCACCACAAATCAGATTCTTCTGAGGAGTTCCCAGTACATTATCCTTTCCCCTGTGTAATTACCTTAACAAGCTCCAGCTGTTTTTATTCTCATAATCGATACTCCCTGATATACAGCTGCCTACCCCCTTCGTAAGTGCAGGTCCTAAATGAGCTTTTTTCTCTGTTCCCTCACCACAATCCAGATTCTTTTGGGGAGTTACCAGTACAGTAACCATACCAGGAAGTACTTAATTTATTAAGCTACTGCTTTTCTTAATTTTAGTGGAGATATTTACTGATAAACAGCTACCTACGCAACATGTTCATGTCGTTCCTAAATGAGCTTTTTTCTCTGTTCCCTCACCACAATCCAGATTCTTTTGGGGAGTTACCAGTACAGTAACCATACCAGGAAGTACTTAATTTATTAAGCTACTGCTTTTTTTAATCTCAGTGGAGATATTTACTGATAAACAGCTACCTACGCAGCATGTTCATGTCGTTCCTAAATGAGCTTTTATCTCTCTCCCCTCACCACAAATCAGATTCTACTGAGGAGTTCCCAGTACATTATCCTTTCCCCTGTGTAATTACCTTAACAAGCTCCAGGTGTTTTTATTCTCAGAATCGATACTCCCTGATATACAGCTGCCTACCCCCTTCGTAAGTGCAGGTCCTAAATGAGCTTTTTTCTCTGTTCCCTCACCACAATCCAGATTCTTTTGGGGAGTTACCAGTACAGTAACCATACCAGGAAGTACTTAATTTATTAAGCTACTGCTTTTCTTAATCTCAGTGGAGATATTTACTGATAAACAGCTACATACGCAGCATGTTCATGTCGTTCCTAAATGAGCTTTTATCTCTCTCCCCTCACCACAAATCAGATTCTTCTGAGGAGTTCCCAGTACATTATCCTTTCCCCTGTGTAATTACCTTAACAAGCTCCAGCTGTTTTTATTCTCAGAAGGTTTACTCCCTGATATACAGCTGCCTACCCCCTTCGTAAGTGCCGGTCCTAAATGAGCTTTTTTCTCTGTTCCCTCACCACAATCCAGATTCTTTTGGGGAGTTACCAGTACAGTAACCATACCAGGAAGTACTTAATTTATTAAGCTACTGCTTTTCTTAATCTCAGTGGAGATATTTACTGATAAACAGCTACCTACGCAGCATGTTCATGTCGTTCCTAAATGAGCTTTTATCTCTCTCCCCTCACCACAAATCAGATTCTTCTGAGGAGTTCCCAGTACATTATCCTTTCCCCTGTGTAATTACCTTAACAAGCTCCAGCTGTTTTTATTCTCAGAATCGATACTCCCTGATATACAGCTGCCTACCCCCTTCGTAAGTGCAGGTCCTAAATGAGCTTTTTCTTTGTTCCCTCACCACAATCCAGATTCTTTTGGGGAGTTACCAGTACAGTAACCATACCAGGAAGTACTTAATTTATTAAGCTACTGCTTTTCTTAATCTCAGTGGAGATATTTACTGATAAACAGCTACCTACGCAGCATGTTCATGTCGTTCCTAAATGAGCTTTTATCTCTCTCCCCTCACCACAAATCAGATTCTTCTGAGGAGTACCCAGTACATTATCCTTTCCCCTGTGTAATTACCTTAACAAGTTCCAGCTGTTTTTATTCTCAGAATCGATACTCCCTGATATACAGCTGCCTACCCCCTTCGTAAGTGCAGGTCCTAAATGAGCTTTTTTCTCTGTTCCCTCACCACAATCCAGATTCTTTTGGGGAGTTACCAGTACAGTAACCATACCAGGAAGTACTTAATTTATTAAGCTACTGCTTTTCTTAATCTCAGTGGAGATATTTACTGATAAACAGCTAACTACGCAGCATGTTCATGTCGTTCCTAAATGAGCTTTTTTCTCTGTTCCCTCACCACAATCCAGATTCTTTTGGGGAGTTACCAGTACAGTATCCATACCAGGAAGTACTTAATTTATTAAGCTACTGCTTTTCTTAATCTCAGTGGAGATATTTACTGATAAACAGCTACCTACGCAGCATGTTCATGTCGTTCCTAAATGAGCTTTTATCTCTCTCCCCTCACCACAAATCAGATTCTTCTGAGGAGTTCCCAGTACATTATCCTTTCCCCTGTGTAATTACCTTAACAAGTTCCAGCTGTTTTTATTCTCAGAATCGATACTCCCTGATATACAGCTGCCTATCCCCTTCGTAAGTGCAGGTCCTAAAGGAGCTTTTTTCTCTGTTCCCTCACCACAATCCAGATTCTTTTGGGGAGTTACCAGTACAGTAACCATACCAGGAAGTACTTAATTTATTAAGCTACTGCTTTTCTTAATCTCAGTGGAGATATTGACTGATAAACAGCTACCTACGCAGCATGTTCATGTCGTTCCTAAATGAGCTTTTATCTCTCTCCCCTCACCACAAATCAGATTCTTCTGAGGAGTTCCCAGTACATTATCCTTTCCCATGTGTAATTACCTGAACAAGCTCCAGCTGTTTTTATTCTCAGAATCGATACTCCCTGATATACAGCTGCCTACCCCCTTCGTAAGTGCAGGTCCTAAATGAGCTTTTTTCTCTGTTCCCTCACCACAATCCAGATTCTTTTGGGGAGTTACCAGTACAGTAACCATACCAGGAAGTACTTAATTTATTAAGCTACTGCTTTTCTTAATCTCAGTGGAGATATTTACTGATAAACAGCTACCTACGTAGCATATTCATGTTGTTCCTAAATGAGCTTTTATCTCTCTCCCCTCACCACAAGTCAGATTCTTCTGAGGAGTTCCCAGTACATTATCCTTTCCCCTGTGTAATTACCTTAACAAGCTCCAGCTGTTTTTATTCTCAGAATCGATACTCCCTGATATACAGCTGCCTACCCCCTTGGTAAGTGCAGGTCCTAAATGAGCTTTTTTCTCTGTTCCCTCACCACAATCCAGATTCTTTTGGGGAGTTACCAGTACAGTAACCATACCAGGAAGTACTTAATTTATTAAGCTACTGCTTTTCTTAATTTTAGTGGAGATATTTACTGATAAACAGCTACCTACGCAACATGTTCATGTCGTTCCTAAATGAGCTTTTTTCTCTGTTCCCTCACCACAATCCAGATTCTTTTGGGGAGTTACCTGTACAGTAACCATACCAGGAAGTACTTAATTTATTAAGCTACTGATTTTCTTAATCTCAGTGGATGTATTTACTGATAAACAGCTACCTACGCAGCATGTTCATGTCGTTCCTAAATGAGCTTTTATCTCTCTCCCCTCACCACAAATCAGATTCTTCTGAGGAGTTCCCAGTACATTATCCTTTCCCCTGTGTAATTACCTTAACAAGCTCCAGCTGTTTGTATTCTCAGAAGGTTTACTCCCTGATATACAGCTGCCTACCCCTTCATAAGTGCAGGTCCTAAATGAGCTTTTTTCTCTGTTCCCTCACCACAATCCAGATTCTTTTGGGGAGTTACCAGTACAGTAACCATACCAGGAAGTACTTAATTTATTAAGCTACTGCTTTTCTTAATCTCAGTGGAGATATTTACTGATAATCAGCTACCTACGCAGCATGTTCATGTCGTTCCTAAATGAGCTTTTTTCTCTGTTTCCTCACCACAATCCAGATTCTTTTGGGCGTTACCACTACAGTATCCATACCAGGAAGTACTTAATTTATTAAGCTACAGCTTTTCTTAATCTCAGTGGAGATATTTACTGATAAACAGCTACGTATGCAGCATGTTCATGTCGTTCCAAAATGAGCTTTTTTCTCTGTTCCCTCACCACAATCCAGATTCTTTTGGGGAGTTATCAGGACAGTAACCATACCAGGAAGTACTTAATTTATTAAGCTACTGCTTTTCTTAATCTCAGTGGAGATATTTACTGATAAACAGCTACCTACGCAGCATGTTCATGTCGTTCCTAAATGAGCTTTTATCTCTCTCCCCGCACCACAAATCAGATTCTTCTGAGGAGTTCCCAGTACATTATCCTTTCCCCTGTGTAATTACCTTAACAAGCTCCAGCTGTTTTTATTCTCAGACTCGATACTCCCTGATATACAGCTGCCTAACCCTTCGTAAGTGCAGGTCCTAAATGAGCTTTTTTCTCTGTTCCCTCACCACAATCCAGATTCTTTTGGGGAGTTACCAGTACAGTAACCATACCAGGAAGTACTTAATTTATTAAGCTACTGCTTTTCTTAATCTCAGTGGAGATATTTACTGATAAACAGCTACCTACGCAGCATGTTCATGTCGTTCCTAATTGAGCTTTTATCTCTCTCCCCTCACCACAAATCAGATTCTTCTGAGGAGTTCCCAGTACATTATCCTTTCCCCTGTGTATTTACCTTAACAAGCTCCAGCTGTTTTTATTCTCAGATGGTTTACTCCCTGATATACAGCTGCCTACCCCCTACGTAAGTGCAGGTCCTAAATGAGCTTTTTTCTCTGTTCCCTCACCACAATCCAGTTTCTTTTGGGCGTTACCAGTACAATAACCATACCAAGAAATACTTAATTTATTAAGCTACTGCTTTTCTTAATATCAGTGGAGATATATACTGATAAACAGCTACATACGCAGCATGTACATCTCGTTCCTAAATGAGCATTTTTCTCTGTTCCCTCACCACAATCCAGATTCTTTTGGGGAGTTACCAGTACAGTATCCATACCAGGAAATACTTAATTTATTAAGCTACAGCTTTTCTTAATCTCAGTGGAGATATATACTGATAAACAGCTACGTATGCAGCATGTTCATGTCGTTCCTAAATGAGCTTTTATCTCTCTCCCCTCACCACAAATCAGATTCTTCTGAGGAGTTCCCAGTACATTATCCTTTCCTATGTGTAATTACCTTAACAAGCTCCAGCTGTTTTTATTCTCAGAATCGATACTCCCTGATATACAGCTGCCTACCCCTTCGTAAGTGCAGGTCCTAAATGAGCTTTTTTCTCTGTTCCCTCACCACAATCCAGATTCTTTTGGGGAGTTACCAGTACAGTAACCATACCAGGAAGTACTTAATTTATTAAGCTACTGCTTTTCATAATCTCAGTGGAGATATTTACTGATAAACAGCTACCTACGCAGCAAGGTCATGTCTTTCCTAAATGAGCTTTTATCTCTCTCCCCTCACCACAAATCAGATTCTTCTGAGGAGTTCCCAGTACATTATCCTTTCCCCTGTGTAATTACCTTAACAAGCTCCAGCTGTTTTTATTCTCATAATCGATACTCCCTGATATACAGCTGCCTACCCCCTTCGTAAGTGCAGGTCCTAAATGAGCTTTTTTCTCTGTTCCCTCACCACAATCCAGATTCTTTTGGGGAGTTACCAGTACAGTAACCATACCAGGAAGTACTTAATTTATTAAGCTACTGCTTTTCTTAATTTTAGTGGAGATATTTACTGATAAACAGCTACCTACGCAACATGTTCATGTCGTTCCTAAATGAGCTTTTTTCTCTGTTCCCTCACCACAATCCAGATTCTTTTGGGGAGTTACCAGTACAGTAACCATACCAGGAAGTACTTAATTTATTAAGCTACTGCTTTTTTTAATCTCAGTGGAGATATTTACTGATAAACAGCTACCTACGCAGCATGTTCATGTCGTTCCTAAATGAGCTTTTATCTCTCTCCCCTCACCACAAATCAGATTCTACTGAGGAGTTCCCAGTACATTATCCTTTCCCCTGTGTAATTACCTTAACAAGCTCCAGGTGTTTTTATTCTCAGAATCGATACTCCCTGATATACAGCTGCCTAC
>NW_025960964.1:0-48579 GCF_023159225.1 Perognathus longimembris pacificus
CACAATCCAGATTCTTTTGGGAGGGTACCAGTACAGTAACCATACCAGGAAGTACTTAATTTATTAAGATACTGCTTTTCTTAATCTCAGTGGAGATATTTACTGATAAACAGCTACCTACGCAGGATTTTCATGTCGTTCCTAAATGAGCTTTTTTCTCTGTTCTCTCACCACAATCCAGATTCTTTTGGGGAGTTACCAGTACAGTATCCATACCAGGAAGTACTTAATTTATTAAGCTACTGCTTTTCTTAATCTCTGCGGAGATACTTACTGATAAACAGCTACCTACGCAGCATGTTCATGTTGTTCCAAAATGAGCTTTTATCTCTCTCCCCTCACCACAAATCACATCCTTCTGAGGAGATTCCAGTACATTATCCTTTCACCTCTGTAATAACCTAACAAACTCCAGCTGTTTTTATTCTCAGAAGGGATACTCCATGATATACAGCTGCCTAACCCCTTCGTAAGTGCAGGTCCTAAATGAGCTTTTTTCCCTGTTCCCTCACCACAATCCAGATTCTTTTGGGGAGATACCCATACAGTAAACATACCAGGAAGTACTTAATTTATTAAGCTACTGCTTTTCTTAATCTCAGTGGAGATATTTACTGATAAACAGCTACGTATGCAGCATGTTCATGTCGTTCCTAAATGAGCTTTTATCTCTCTCCCCTCACCACAAATCAGATTCTTCTGAGGAGTTCCCAGTACATTACCCTTTCCCCGGTGTAATTACCTTAACAAGCTCCAGCTGTTTTTATTCTCAGAAGGTTTACTCCCTGATATACAGCTGCCTACCCCCTTCGTAAGTCCAGGTCCTAAATGAGCTTTTTTCTCTGTTCCCTCACCACAATCCAGATTCTTTTGGGGAGTTTCCAGTACAGTAACCATACCAGGAAGTACTTAATTTATTAAGCTACTGCTTTTAGTAATCTCAGTAGAGATATTTACTGATACACAGCTACCTACGCAGCATGTTCATGTCGTTCCTAAATGAGCTTTTTTCTCTCTCCCCTCACCAAAAATCAGATTCTTCTGAGGAGTTCCCAGTACATTATCCTTTCCCTGTGTAATTACGTTAACAAGCTCCAGCTGTTTTTATTCTCAGAAGGTTTACTCCCTGATATACAGCTGCCTATCCCCTTCGTAAGTGCAGGTCCTAAATGAGCTTTTTTCTCTGTTCCCTCACCACAATCCAGATTCTTTTGGGGAGTTACCAGTAAAGTAACCATACCAGGAAGTACTTAATTTATTAAGCTACTGCTTTTCTTAATCTCAGTGGAGATATTTACTGATAAACAGCTACCTACGCAGCATGTTCATGTCGTTCCTAAATGAGCTTTTATCTCTCTCCCCTCACCACAAATCAGAGTCTTCTGAGGAGTTCCCAGTACATTATCCTTTCCCTGTGTAATTACCTTAACAAGCTCCAGCTGTTTTTATTCTCAGAAGGTTTACTCCCTGATATACAGCTGCCTACCCCCTTCGTAAGTGCAGGTCCTAAATGAGCTTTTTTCTCTGTTCCCTCACCACACTCCAGATTCTTTTGGGGAGGTAAAAGTACAGTAACCAAACCAGGAAGTACTTAATTTATTAAGCTACTGCTTTTCTTAATCTCAGTGGAGATATTTACTGATAAACAGCTACCTACGCAACATGTTCATGTCGTTCCTAAAGGAGCTTTTATCTCTCTCCCCTCACCACAAATCAGATTCTTCTGAGGAGTTCCCAGTACATTATCCTTTCCCCTGTGTGCTTACCTTAACAAGCTCCAGCTGTTTTTATTCTCAGAAGGTTTACTCCCTGATATACAGCTGCCTACCCCCTTCGTAAGTGCAGGTCCTAAATGATCTTTTTCTCTGTTCCCTCACCACAGTCCAGATTCTTTTGTTGAGTTACCAGTACAGTAACCATAACAGGAAGTACTTATTTTATTAAGCTACTGCTTTTCTTAATCTCAGTGGATATATTTACTGATAAACAGCTACCTACGCAGCATGTTCATGTCGTTCCTAAATGAGCTTTCATCTCTCTCCCCTCACCACAAATCAGATTCTTCTGAGTAGTTGCCAGTACATTATCCATTCCCCTGTGTAATTACCTTAACAAGCTCCAGCTGTTTTTATTCTCAGAAGGTTTACTCCCTGATATACAGCTGCTTACCCCCTTCGTAAGTGCAGGTCCTAAATGAGCTATTTTCTCTGTTCCCTCACCACAATCCAGATTCTTTTGTTGAGTTACCAGTACAGTAACCATACCAGGAAGTACTTAATTTATTAAGCTACTGCTTTTCTTAATCTCAGTGGAGATATTTACTGATAAACAGCTACCTACGCAGCATGTTCATGTCGTTCCTAAATGAGCTTTTATCTCTCTCCCCTCACCACAAATCAGAGTCTTCTGAGGAGTTCCCAGTACATTATCCTTTCCCATGTGTAATTACCTTAACAAGCTCCAGCTGTTTTTATTCTCAGAAGGTTTACTCCCTGATATACAGCTGCTTACCCCCTTCGTAAGTGCAGGTCCTAAATGAGCTTTTTTCTCTGTTCCCTCACCACAATCCAGATTCTTTTGTTGAGTTACCAGTACAGTAACCATACCAGGAAGTACTTAATTTATTAAGCTACTGCTTTTCTTAATGTCAGTGGAGATACTTACTGATAACAGCTACCTACGCAGCATGTTCATGTTGTTCCAAAATGAGCTTTTATCTCTCTCCCTCACCACAAATCACATCCTTCTGAGGAGATTCCAGTACATTATCCTTTCCCTCTGTAATAACCTTAACAAACTCCAGCTGTTTTTATTCTCAGAAGGGATACTCCATGATATACAGCTGCCTACCCCCTTCGTAAGTGCAGGTCCTAAATGAGCTTTTTTCTCTGTTCCCTCACCACAATCCCGATTCTTTTGGGGAGTTACCAATACAGTATCCATACCAGGAAGTACTTAATTTATTAAGATACTGCTTTGCTTAATCTCAGTGGAGATATTCATTGATAAACAGCTACCTACGCAGCATGTTTCATGTCATTCCTAAATGAGCATTTATCTCTCTCCCCTCACCACAAATCAGATTCTTCCGACGAGTTCCCAGTACATTATCCTATCCCCTGTGTAATTACCTTACCAAGCTCCAGGTGTTTTTATTCTCAAAAGGGTTACTCCCTGATATACAGCTGCCTACCCCCTTCGTAAGTGCAGGTCCTAAATGAGCTTTTTTCTCTGTTCCCTCACCACAATCCAGATTCTATTGGGGAGTTACCAGTACAGTAACCATACCAGGAAGTACTTAATTTATTAAGCTACTGCTTTCTTAATCTCAGTGGAGATATTTACTGATAAACAGCTACCTACGCAGCATGTTCATGTCGTTCCTAAATGAGCTTTTATCTCTCTCCCTCACCACAAATCAGATTCTTCTGAGGAGTTCCAGTACATTATCCTTTCCCCTGTGCAATTACCTTCACAAGGTCCAGCTGTTTTATTCTCAGAAGGTTTACTCCCTGATATACAGGTGCCTACACCCGTCGTAAGTGCAGGTCCTAAATGAGCTTTTATCTCTCTCCCCTCACCACAAATCAGATTCTTCTGAGGAGTTCCCAGTACATTATCCTTTCCCCTGTGTAATTACCTTAACAAGCTCCAGCTGTTTTTATTCTCAGAAGGTTTACTCCCTGATATACAGCTGCCTACCCCTTCGTAAGTGCAGGTCCTAAATGCGCTTTTTTCTCTGTTCCCTCACCAAAATCCTGATTCTTTTGGGAGTTACCAATACAGTAACCATACCAGGAAGTACTTAATTTATTAAGCTACTGCTTTTCATAATCTCAGTGGAGATATTTACTGATAAACAGCTACCTACCCAGCATGCTCATGTCGTTCCTAAATGAGCTTTTATCTCTCTCCCCTCACCACAAATCAGATTCTTCTGAGGAGTTCCCAGTACATTATCCTTTCCCCTGTGTAATTACCTTAACAAGCTCCAGCTGTTTTTATTCTCAGACGGTTTACTACCTGATATACAGCTGCCTACCCCCGTCGTAAGTGCATGTCCTAAATGAGCTTTTTCTCTTTTCCCTCACCACAATCCAGATTCTTTTGGGGAGTTACCAGTACAGTTACCCATACCAGGAAGTACTTAATTTATTAAGCTACTGCTTTTCTTAATCTCAGTGGAGATATTTACTGATAACAGCTACCTACGCAGCATGTTCATGTCGTTCCTAAATGAGCTTTTATCTCTCTCCCCTCACCACAAATCAGATTCTTCTGAGGAGTTCCCAGTACATTATCCTTTCCCCTGTGTAATTACCTTAACAAGCTCCAGCTGCTTTTATTCTCAGAAGGTTTACTCCCTGATATACAACTGCCTACCCCATTCGTAAGTGCAGGTCCTAAATGAGCTTTTTTCTCTGTTCCCTCACCACAATCCAGATTCTTTTGGGGAGTTAGCAGTACAGTAACCATACCAGGAAGTACTTAATTTCTTAAGCTACTGCTTTTCTTAATCTCAGTGGAGATATTTACTGATAAACAGCTACCTAAGCATCATGTTCATGTCGTTCCTAAATGAGCTTTTATCTCTCTCCCCTCACAACAAATCAGATTCTTCTGAGGAGTTCCCAGTACATTATCCTTTCCCCTGTGTAATTACCTTAACAAGCTCCAGCTGTTTTTATTCTCAGGTTTACTCCCTGACATACAGCTGCCTACCCCCTTCGTAAGTGAAGATCCTAAATGAGCTTATTTCTCTGTTCCCTCACCACAATCCAGATTCTTTTGGGGAGTTACCAGTACAGTAACCATACCAGGAAGTACTTAATTTATTAAGCTACTGCTTATCTTAATCTCAGTGGAGATATTTTACTCATGAACAGCTACCTACGCAGCATGTTCATGTCGTTCCTAAATGAGCTTTTATCTCTCTCCCCTCACCACAAATCAGATTCTTCTGAGGAGTTCCCAGTACATTATCCTTTCCGCTCTGTAATTACCTTAACAAGCTCCAGCTGTTTTTATTCCCAGAAGGTTTACTCCCTGATATACAGGTGCCTACCCCCTTCGTTAGTGCAGGTCCTAAATGAGGTCCTTCTCTGTTCCCTCACCACAATCCAGCTTCTTTTCGGAGTTACCAGTACAGTAACCATACCAGGAAGTACTTAACTTATTAAGCTACTGCTTTTCTTAATCTCAGTGGAGATATTTACTGATAAACTGCTACCTACGCAGCATGTTCATGTCGTTCCTAAATGAGCTTTTATCTCTCTCCCCTCACCACAATCAGATACTTCTGAGGAGTTCCCAGTACATTATCCTTTCCCCTGTGTAATTACCTTAACAAGCTCAAGCTGTTTTTATTCTCAGAAGGTTTACTCCTGATATACAGCTGCCTACCCCCTTCGTAAGTGCAGGTCCTAAATGAGCTTTTTTCTCTGTTCCCTCACCACAATCCAGATTCTTTTGGGGAGTTACCAGTACAGTAACCATACCAGGAAGTACTTAATTCATTAAGCTACTGCTTTTCTTAATCTCAGTGGAGATATTTTCTGATAAACAGCTACCTACGCAGCATGTTCATGTCGTTCCTAAATGAGCTTTTATCTCTCTCCGCTCACCACAAATCATATTCTTCTGAGAAGTTCCCAGTACATTATCCTTTCCCCTGTGTAATTACCCTTAAGAAGCTCCAGCTGTTTTTATTCTCAGAAGGTTTACTCCTGATATACATCTGCCTACCCCCTTCGTAAGTGCAGTTCCTAAATGAGCTTTTTTTCTCTATTCCCTCACCACAATCCAGATTCTTTTGGGGAGTTACCAGTACAATAACCATACCAGGAAGTACTTAATTTATTAAGCAACTGCTTTTCTTATCTCAGTGGAGATATTTACTGATAAACAGCTACGTACGCAGCATGTTCATGTCGTTCCTAAATGAGCTTTTATCTCTCTCCCCTCACCACAAATCAGATTCTTCTGAGGAGTTCCAGTACATTATCCTTTCCCCTGTGTAATTACCTTAACAAGCTCCACTGTTTTTATTCCCAGAAGGTTTACTCCCTGATATACAGCTGCCTACCCCTTGGTAAGTGCAGGTCCTAAATGAGGTTCTTTCTCTGTTCCCTCACCACAATCCAGCTTCTTTTCGGGAGTTACCAATACAGTAACCATACCAGGAAGTACTTAACTTATTAAGCTACTGCTTTTCTTAATCTCAGTGGAGATATTTACTGATACACAGCTACCTACGCAGCATGTTCATGTCGTTCCTAAATGAGCTTTTATCTCTCTCCCCTCACCACAAATCAGATTCTTCTGAGGAGTTCCCAGTACATTATCCTTTCCCCTCTGTAATTACCTTAACAAGTTCCAGTTGTTTTTATTCTCAGAAGGTTTACTCCCTGATATAAAGCTGCCTACCCCTTCGTAAGTGCAGGTCCTAATGAGCTTTTTTCATGTTCCCTCACCACAATCCAGATTCTTTTGGGGAGTTACCAGTACAGTAACCATTCCAGGAAGTACTTAATTTATTAAGCTACTGCTTTTCTTAATCTCAGTGGAGATATTTACTGATAAACAGCTACGTATGCAGCATGTACATGTCGTTCCTAAATGAGCTTTTATCTCTCTCCCCTCACCCACAAATCAGATTTCTCTAAGGAGTTCCCAGTACATTATCCTTTCCCCTCTGTAATTACCTTAACAAGCTCCAGTTGTTTTTATTCTCAGAAGGTTTACTCCCTGATATACAGCTGCCTACCCCCTTCGTAAGTCCAGGTCCTAAATGAGCTTTTTTCTCTGTTCCCTCACCACAATCCAGATTCTTTTGGGTAGTTTCCAGTACAGTAACCATACCAGGAAGTACTTAATTTATTAAGCTACTGCTTTTAGTAATCTCAGTGGAGATATTTACTGATACACAGCTACCTACGCAGCATGTTCATGTCGTTCTTAATGAGCTTTTGTCTCTCTCCCCTCACCAAAAATCAGATTCTTCTGAGGAGTTCCCAGTACATTATCCTTTCCCCTGTGTAATTACGTTAACAAGCTCCAGCTGTTTTTATTCTCAGAAGGTTTACTCCCTGATATACAGCTGCCTACCCCCTTCGTAAGTGCAGGTCCTAAATGAGCTTTTTTCTCTGTTCCCTCACCACAATCCAGATTCTATTGGGGAGTTACCAGTACAGTAACCATACCAGGAAGTACTTAATTTATTAAGCTACTGCTTTTCTTAATCTCAGTTGAGATATTTACTGATAAACAGCTACCTACGCAGCATGTTCATGTCGTTCCTAAATGAGCTTTTATCTCTCTCCCCTCACCACAAATCAGATTCTTCTGAGGAGTTCCCAGTACATTATCCTTTCCCCTGTGCAATTACCTTCACAAGCTCCAGCTGTTTTTATTCTCAGAAGGTTTACTCCTGATATACAGGTGCCTACACCCTTCGTAAGTGCAGGTCCTAAATGAGCTTTTATCTCTCTCCCCTCACCACAAATCAGATTCTTCTGAGGATTTCCCAGTACATTATCCTTTCCCCTGTGTAATTACCTTAACAAGCTCCAGCTGTTTTTATTCTCAGAAGGTTTACTCCCTGATATACAGCTGCCTACCCCCTTCGTAAGTGCAGGTCCTAAATGCGCTTTTTTCTCTGTTCCCTCACCAAAATCCTGATTCTTTTGGGAGTTACCAATACAGTAACCATACCAGGAAGTACTTAATTTATTAAGCTACTGCTTTTCTTAATCTCAGTGGAGATATTTACTGATAAACAGCTACCTACGCAGCATATCCATGTCGTTCCTAAATGAGCTTTTATCTCTCTCCCCTCACCACAAATCTGATTCTTCTGAGGAGTTCCCAGTACATTATCCTTTCTCCTGTGTAATTACCTTAACAAGCTCCAGCTGTTTTTATTCTCAGAAGGTTTAATCCCTGATATACAGCTGCCTACACCCTTCGTAAGTGCACGTCCTAAATGAGCTTTTTTCTCTCTTCCCTCACCACAATCCAGATTCTTTTGGGGAGTTACCAGTACAGTAACCATACGAGGAAGTACTTAATTTATTAAGCTAATGCTTTTCTTAATCTCAGTGGAGATATTTACTGATAAACAGCTACCTACGCAGCATGTTCATGTAGTTCCTAAATGAGCTTTTATCTCTCTCCCCTCACCACAAATCAGATTCTTCTGAGGAGTTCCCAGTACATTGTCCTTTCCCCTGTGTAATTACCTTAACAAGCTCCAGCTGTTTTTATTCTCAGAAGGTTTACTCCCTGATATACACCTGCCTAACCCTTCGTAAGTGCAGGTCCTAAATAAGCTTTTTTCTCTGTTCTCTCACCACGATCCAGGTTCTTTTGGGGAGTTTCCAGTACAGTAACCACACCAGGAAGTACTTAATTTATTAAGCTACTCCTTTTCTTAATCTCAGTGGAGATATTTACTGATAAACAGCTACCTACGCAGCATGTTCATATCGTTCATAAATGAGCTTTTATCTCTCTCCCCTCACCACAAATCAGATTCTTCTGAGGAGTTCCCAGTACATTATCCTTTCCCCTGTGTAATTACCTTAACAAGCTCCAGCTGCTTTTATTCTCAGAAGGTTTACTCCCTGATAGACAACTGCCTACCCCATTCGTAAGTGCAGGTCCTAAATGAGCTTTTTTCTCTGTTCCCTCACCACAATCCAGATTCTTTTGGGGAGTTAGCAGTACAGTAACCATACCAGGAAGTACTTAATTTCTTAAGCTACTGCTTTTCTTAATCTCAGTGCAGATATTTACTGATAAACAGCTACCTAAGCATCATGTTCATGTCGTTCCTAAATGAGCTTTTATCTCTCTCCCCTCACAACAAATCAGATTCTTCTGAGGAGTTCCCAGTACATTATCCTTTCCCCTGTGTAATTACCTTAACAAGCTCCAGCTGTTTTTATTCTCAGGTTTACTCCCTGACATACAGCTGCCTACCCCCTTCGTAAGTGCAGATCATAAATGAGCTTATTTCTCTGTTCCCTCACCACAATCCAGATTCTTTTGGGGAGTTACCAGTACAGTAACCATACCAGGAAGTACTTAATTTATTAAGCTACTGCTTATCTTAATCTCAGTGGAGATATTTACTCATGAACAGCTACCTACGCAGCATGTTCATGTCGTTCCTAAATGAGCTTTTATCTCTCTCCCCTCACCACAAATCAGATTCTTCTGAGGAGTTCCCAGTACATTATCCTTTCCCCTCTGTAATTACCTTAACAAGCTCCAGCTGTTTTTATTCCCAGAAGGTTTACTCCCTGATATACAGCTGCCTACCCCCTTCGTTAGTGCAGGTCCTAAATGAGGTTCTTTCTCTGTTCCCTCACCACAATCCAGCTTCTTTTCGGGAGTTACCAGTACAGTAACCATACCAGGAAGTACTTAACTTATTAAGCTACTGCTTTTCTTAATCTCAGTGGAGATATTTACTGATAAACAGCTACCTACGCAGCATGTTCATGTCGTTCCTAAAAGAGCTTTTATCTGTCTCCCCTCACCACAAATCAGATTCTTCTCAGGAGTTCCCAGTACATTATCCTTTCCACTCTGTAATTACCTTAACAAGCTCCAGTTGTTTTTATTCTCAGAAGGTTTACTCCCTGATATACAGCTGCCTACCCCCTTCGTAAGTCCAGGTCCTAAATGAGCTTTTTTCTCTGTTCCCTCACCACAATCCAGATTCTTTTGGGTAGTTTCCAGTACAGTAGCCATACCAGGAAGTACTTAATTTATTAAGCTACTGCTTTTAGTAATCTCAGTGGAGATATTTACTGATACACAGCTACCTACGCAGCATGTTCATGTCGTTCTTAATGAGCTTTTGTCTCTCTCCCCTCACCAAAAATCAGATTCTTCTGAGGAGTTCCCAGTACATTATCCTTTCCCCTGTGTAATTACGTTAACAAGCTCCAGCTGTTTTTATTCTCAGAAGGTTTACTCCCTGATATACAGCTGCCTACCCCCTTCGTAAGTGCAGATCCTAAATGAGCTTTTTTCTCTGTTCCCTCACCACAATCCAGAATCTTTTGGGGAGTTACCAGTACAGTAACCATACCAGGAAGTACTTAATTTATTAAGCTACTGCTTTTCTTAATCTCAGTGGAGATATTTACTGATAAACAGCTACGTACGCAGCATGTTCATGTCGTTCCTAAATGAGCTTTTATTTCTCTCCCCTCACCACAAATCACATTCTTCTGAGGAGTTCCCAGTACATTATCCTTTCCCCTGTGTAATTACCTTAACAAGCTCCAGCTGTTTTTATTCTCAGAAGGTTTACTCACTGATATACAGCTGCCTACCCCCTTCGTAAGTGCAGGTCCTAAATGAGCTTTTTTCTCTGTTCCCTCACCACAATCCAGATACTTTTGGGGAGTTACCAGTAAAGTAACCATACCAGGAAGTACTTAATTTATTAAGCTACTGCTTTTCTTAATCTCAGTGGAGATATTTACTGATAAACAGCTATCTACGCAGCATGATCATGTCGTTCCTAAATGAGCTTTTATCTCTCTCCCCTCACCACAAATCAGAGTTTTCTGAGGAGTTCCCAGTACATTATCCTTTCCCCTGTGTAATTACCTTAACAAGCTCCAGCTGTTTTTATTCTCAGAAGGTTTACTCCCTGATATACAGCTGCCTACCCCCTTCGTAAGTGCAGGTCCTAAATGATCTTTTTCTCTGTTCCCTCACCACAGTCCAGATTCTTTTGGTGAGTTACCAGTACAGTAACGATAACAGGAAGTACTTATTTTATTAAGCTACTGCTTTTCTTAATGTCAGTGGATATATTTACTGATAAACAGCTACCTACGCAGCATGTTCATGTCGTTCCTAAATGAGCTTTTTTCTCTCTCCCCTCACCACAAATCAGATTCTTCTGAGGAGTTCCCAGTACATTATCCTTTCCCCTCTGTAATTACCTTAATAAGCTCCAGCTGTTTTTATTCTCAGAAGGTTTACTCCCTGATATACAGCTGCCTACCCCCTTCGTAAGTGCAGGTCCTAAATGAGCTTTATTCCCTGTTCCCTCACCACAATCCAGATTCTTTTGGGGAGATACCCATACAGTAAACATACCAGGAAGTACTTAATTTATTAAGCTACTGCTTTTCTTAATCTCAGTGGAGATATTTACTGATAAACAGCTACGTATGCAGCATGTTCATGTCGTTCCTAAATGAGCTATTATCTCTCTCCCCTCACCACAAATCAGATTCTTCTGAGGAGTTCCCAGTACATTACCCTTTCCCCGGTGTAATTACCTTAACAAGCTCCAGCTGTTTTTATTCTCAGAAGGTTTACTCCCTGATATACAGCTGCCTACCCCCTTCGTAAGTCCAGGTCCTAAATGAGCTTTTTTCTCTGTTCCCTCACCACAATCCAGATTCTTTTGGGGAGTTTCCAGTACAGTAACCATACCAGGAAGTACTTAATTTATTAAGCTACTGCTTTTAGTAATCTCAGTAGAGATATTTACTGATACACAGCTACCTACGCAGCATGTTCATGTCGTTCCTAAATGAGCTTTTTTCTCTCTCCCCTCACCAAAAATCAGATTCTTCTGAGGAGTTCCCAGTACATTATCCTTTCCCCTGTGTAATTACGTTAACAAGCTCCAGCTGTTTTTATTCTCAGAAGGTTTACTCCCTGATATACAGCTGCCTATCCCCTTCGTAAGTGCAGGTCCTAAATGAGCTTTTTTCTCTGTTCCCTCACCACAATCCAGATTCTTTTGGGGAGTTACCAGTAAAGTAACCATACCAGGAAGTACTTAATTTATTAAGCTACTGCTTTTCTTAATCTCAGTGGAGATATTTACTGATAAACAGCTACCTACGCAGCATGTTCATGTCGTTCCTAAATGAGCTTTTATCTCTCTCCCCTCACCACAAATCAGAGTCTTCTGAGGAGTTCCCAGTACATTATCCTTTCCCCTGTGTAATTACCTTAACAAGCTCCAGCTGTTTTTATTCTCAGAAGGTTTACTCCCTGATATACAGCTGCCTACCCCCTTCGTAAGTGCAGGTCCTAAATGAGCTTTTTTCTCTGTTCCCTCACCACACTCCAGATTCTTTTGGGGAGGTAAAAGTACAGTAACCAAACCAGGAAGTACTTAATTTATTAAGCTACTGCTTTTCTTAATCTCAGTGGAGATATTTACTGATAAACAGCTACCTACGCAGCATGTGCATGTCGTTCCTAAAGGAGCTTTTATCTCTCTCCCCTCACCACAAATCAGATTCTTCTGAGGAGTTCCCAGTACATTATCCTTTCCCCTGTGTACTTACCTTAACAAGCTCCAGCTGTTTTTATTCTCAGAAGGTTTACTCCCTGATACACAGCTGCCTACCCCCTTCGTAAGTGCAGGTCCTAAATGATCTTTTTCTCTGTTCCCTCACCACAGTCCAGATTCTTTTGTTGAGTTACCAGTACAGTAACCATAACAGGAAGTACTTATTTTATTAAGCTACTGCTTTTCTTAATCTCAGTGGATATATTTACTGATAAACAGCTACCTACGCAGCATGTTCATGTCGTTCCTAAATGAGCTTTTATCTCTCTCCCCTCACCACAAATCAGATTCTTCTGAGTAGTTGCCAGTACATTATCCATTCCCCTGTGTAATTACCTTAACAAGCTCCAGCTGTTTTTATTCTCAGAAGGTTTACTCCCTGATATACAGCTGCTTACCCCCTTCGTAAGTGCAGGTCCTAAATGAGCTTTTTTCTCTGTTCCCTCACCACAATCCAGATTCTTTTGTTGAGTTACCAGTACAGTAACCATACCAGGAAGTACTTAATTTATTAAGCTACTGCTTTTCTTAATCTCAGTGGAGATATTTACTGATAAACAGCTACCTACGCAGCATGTTCATGTCGTTCCTAAATGAACTTTTATCTCTCTCCCCTCACCACAAATCAGAGTCTTCTGAGGAGTTCCCAGTACATTATCCTTTCCCATGTGTAATTACCTTAACAAGCTCCAGCTGTTTTTATTCTCAGAAGGTTTACTCCCTGATATACAGCTGCCTACCCCCTTCGTAAGTGCAGGTCCTAAATGAGCTTTTTTCCCTGTTCCCTCACCACAATCCAGATTCTTTTGGGGAGATACCCATACAGTAAACATACCAGGAAGTACTTAATTTATTAAGCTACTGCTTTTCTTAATCTCAGTGGAGATATTTACTGATAAACAGCTACGTATGCAGCATGTTCATGTCGTTCCTAAATGAGCGTTTATCTCTCTCCCCTCACCACAAATCAGATTCTTCTGAGGAGTTCCCAGTACATTACCCTTTCCCCGGTGTAATTACCTTAACAAACTCCAGCTGTTTTTATTCTCAGAAGGTTTACTCCCTGATATACAGCTGCCTACCCCCTTCGTAAGTGCAGGACCTAAATGAGCGTTTTTCTCTGTTCCCTCACCACCAACCAGATTCTTTTGGGGAGTTACCAGTACAGTAACCATACCAGGAAGTACTTAATTTATTAAGCTACTTCTTTTCTTAATCTCAGTGGAGATATTTACTGATAAACATCTACATACGCAGCATGTTCATGTCGTTCCTAAATGAGCTTTTATCTCTCTACCCTCACCACAAATCAGATTTCTGAGGAGTTCCCTTTATATTATCCTTTCCCCTGTGTAATTACCTTAACAAGATCCAGCTGTTTTTATTCTCAGAAGGTTTACTCCCTGATAAACAGCTGCCTACCCCCTTCGTAAGTGCAGGTCCTAAATGAGCTTTTTTCTCTGTTCCCTCACCACAATCCAGATTCTTTTGGGGAGGTACCAGTACAGTAACCATACCAGGAAGTACTTAATTTATTAAGCTACTGCTTTTCTTAATCTCAGTGGAGATAATTACTGATAAACAGCTACCTACGCAGCATGTTCATGTCGTTCCTAAATGAGCTTTTATCTCTCTCCCCTCACCACAAATCAGATTCTTCTGAGGAGTTCCCAGTACATTATCCTTTCCCCTGTGTAATTACCTTAACAAGCTCCAGCTGTTTTTATTCTCAGAAGGTTTACTCCCTGATATACAGCTGCTTACCCCCTTCGTAAGTGCAGGTCCTAAATGAGCTTTTTTCTCTGTTCCCTCACCACAATCCAGATTCTTTAGTTGAGTTACCAGTACAGTAACCATACCAGGAAGTACTTAATTTATTAAGCTACTGCTTTTCTTAATCTCAGTGGAGATATTTACTGATAAACAGCTACCTACGCAGCATGTACATGTCGTTCCTAAATGAGCTTTTATCTCTCTCCCCTCACCACAAATCAGATTCTTCTGAGGAGTTCCCAGTACATTATCCTTTCCCCTGTGTAATTACGTTAACAAGCTCCAGCTGTTTTTATTCTCAGAAGGTTTACTCCCTGATATACAGCTGCCTACCCCCTTCGTAAGTGCAGGTCCTAAATGAGCTTTTTTCTCTGTTCCCTCACCACACTCCAGATTCTTTTGGGGAGGTAAAAGTACAGTAACCAAACCAGGAAGTACTTAATTTATTAAGCTACTGCTTTTCTTAATCTCAGTGGAGATATTTACTGATAAACAGCTACCTACACAGCATGTTCATGTCGTTCCTAAAGGAGCTTTTATCTCTCTCCCCTCACCACAAATCAGATTCTTCTGAGGAGTTCCCAGTACATTATCCTTTCCCCTGTGTAATTACTTTAACAAGCTCCAGCTGTTTTTATTCTCAGAAGGTTTACTCCCTGATATACAGCTGCCTACCCCCTTCGTAAGTGCAGGTCCTAAATAAGCTTTTTTCTCTGTTCCCTCACCACAATCCAGATTCTTTTGGGGAGTTCCCAGTACAGTATCCATACCAGGAAGTACTTAATTTATTAAGCTACTGCTTTTCTTTATCTCAGTGGAGATATTTACTGATAAACAGCTACCTACGCAGCATGTTCATGTCATTCCTAAATGAGCTTTTATCTCTCTCCCCTCACCACAAAGCAGATTCTTCTGAGGAGTTCCCAGTACATTATCCTTTCCCCTGTGTAATTACCTTAACAAGATCCAACTGTGTTTATTCTCAAAACCTTTACTCCCTGATATATAGCTATCGACCCCCTTCGTAAGTGCAGTTCCTAAATGAGCTTTTTTTCTCTGTTCCCTCACCACAATCCAGATTCTTTTGGGAGTTACCAGTACAGTAACCTTACCAGGAAGTACTTAATTTATTAAGCTACTGCTTTTCTTAATCTCAGTGGAGACATTTACTGATAAACAGCTACCTACGCAGCATGTTCATGTCGTTCCTAAATGAGCTTTATCTCTCTCCCCTCACCACAAATCAGATTCTTCTGTGGAGTTTCCAGTACATTATCCTTTCCCATGTGTAATTCCCTAAACAACTCCAACTGTTTTTATTCTCAGAATGTTTACTCCCTGATATACAACTGCCTAACACCTTCGTAAGTGCAGGTCCTAAATGAGCTTTTTTCTCTATTACCTCACCACAATCCAGATTCTGTTGGGGAGTTAACAGTACAGTAACCATACCAGGAAGTACTTAATTTATTGAGCTACTGCTTTTCTTAAACTCATTGGAGATATTTACTGATAAACAGCTACCTACGCAGCATGTTCATGTCGTTCATAAATGAGCTTTTATCTCTCTCCCCGCACCACAAATCAGATTCTTCTGAGGAGTTCCCAGTACATTATCCTTTCCCCTCTGTAATTACCTTAACAAGCTCCAGCTGTTTTTATTCGTAGAAGGTTTACTCCCTGATATACAGCTGCCTACCCCCTTCGTAAGTGCAGGTCCTAAATGAGCTTTTTTCTCTGTTCCCTCACCACAATCCAGATTCTTGTGGGGAGTTACCAGTACAGTAACCATACCAGGATGTACTTAATTTATTCAGCTACTGCTTTTCTTAATCTCAGTGCAGATATATACTGATAAACAGCTACGTACGCAGCATGTTCATGTCGTTCCTAAATGAGCTTTTATCTCTCTCCCCTCACCACAAATCAGATTCTTCTGAGGAGTTCCCAGTACATTATCCTTTCCCCTGTGTAATTACCTTAACAAGCTCCAGCTGTTTTTATTCTCAGAATGTTTACTCCCTGATATACAGCTGCCTACCCCCTTCGTAAGTGCAGGTCCTAAATGAGCTTTTTTCTCTGTTCCCTCACCACAATCCAGATTCTTTTGGGGAGTTACCAGTACAGTAACCATACCAGGAAGTACTTAATTTATTAAGCTACTACTTTTCTTAATCTCAGTGGAGACATTTACTGATAAACAGTCACCTACGCAGCATGTTCATGTCGTTCCTAAATGAGCTTTATCTCTCTCCCCTCACCACAAATCAGATTCTTCTGAGGAGTTCACAGTACATTATCCTTTCCCCTGTGTAAGCTCCAGCTGTTTTTATTCTCAGAATGTTTACTCCCTGATATACAGCTGCCTACCCCCTTCGTAAGTGCAGGTCCTAAATGAGCTTTTTTCTCTGTTCCCTCACCACAATCCAGGTTCTTTTGGGGAGTTACCAGTACAGTAACCATACCAGGAAGTACTTAATTTATTAAGCTACTGCTTTTCTTAATCTCAGTGCAGATATTTACTGATAAACAGCTACCTACGCAGCATGTTCATGTCGTTCCTAAATGAGCTTTTATCTCTCTCCCCTCACCACAAATCAGAGTCTTCTGAGAAGTTCCCCGTACATTATCCTTTCCCCTGTGTAATTACCTTAACAAGCTCCAGCTGTGTTTATTCTCAGAAACTTTACTCCCTGATATACAGCTACCTACCCCCTTCGTAAGTGCAGGTCCTAAATGAGCTTTTTTCTCTGTTCCCTCACCACAATCCAGATTCTTTTGGGGAATTACCAGTACAGTAACCATACCAGGAAGTACTTAATTTATTAAGCTACTGCTTTTCTTAATCTCAATGGAGATATTTACTGATAAACAGCTACCATGCAGCATGTTCATGTCCTTCATAAATGAGCTTTTATCTCTCTCCCCTCACCACAAATCAGATTCTTCTGAGGAGTTCCCAGTACATTATCCTTTCCCCTGTGTAATTACCTTAACAAGCTCCAGCTGTTTTTATTCTCAGAAGGTTTACTCCCTGATATACAACTGCCTAACACCTTCGTAAGTGCAGGTCCTAAATGAGCTTTTTTCTCTATTACCTCACCACAATCCAGATTCTTTTGGGGAGTTAACAGTACAGTAAACGTACCAGAAAGTACTTAATTTATTAAGCTTCTGCTTTTCTTAATCTCAGTGGAGATATTTACTGTTAAACAGCTACCTACGCAGCATGTTCATGTCGTTCCTAAATGAGCTTTTATCTCTCTCCCCTCACCACAAATCAGATTCTTCTGAGGAGTTCCCAGTACATTATCATTTCCAATGTGTAATTACCTTAACAAGCTCCAGCTGTTTTTATTCTCAGAAGGTTTACTCCCTGATATACAGCTGCCTACCCCCTTCGTAAGTGCAGGACCTAAATGAGCGTTTTTCTCTGTTCCCTCACCACCAACCAGATTCTTTTGGGGAGTTAACAGTACAGTAACCATACCAGGAAGTACCTAATTTATTAAGCTACTTCTTTTCTTAATCTCAGTGGAGATATTTACTGATCAACAGCTACGTACGCAGCATGTTCATGACGTTCCTAAATGAGCTTTTATCTCTCTACCCTCACCACAAATCAGATTTCTGAGGAGTTCCCTTTATATTATCCTTTCCCCTGTGTAATTACCTTAACAAGATCCAGCTGTTTTTATTCTCAGAAGGTTTACTCCCTGATATACAGCTGCCTACCCCCTTCGTAAGTGTAGGTCCTAAATGAGCTTTTTTCTCTGTTCCCTCACCACACTCCAGATTCTTTTGGGGAGTTAAAAGTACAGTAACCATACCAGGAAGTACTTAATTTATTAAGCTACTGCTTTTCTTAATCTCAGTGGAGATAATTACTGATAAACAGCTACCTACGCAGCATGTTCATGTCGTTCCTAAATGAGCTTTTATCTCTCTCCCCTCACCACAAATCAGATTCTTCTGAGGAGTTCCCAGTACATTATCCTTTCCCCTGTGTAATTACCTTAACAAGCTCCAGCTGTTTTTATTCTCAGAAGGTTTACTCCCTGATATACAGCTGCTTACCCCCTTCGTAAGTGCAGGTCCTAAATGAGCTTTTTTCTCTGTTCCCTCACCACAATCCAGATTCTTTTGTTGAGTTACCAGTACAGTAACCATACCAGGAAGGACTTAATTTATTAAGCTACTGCTTTTCTTAATCTCAGTGGAGATATTTACTGATAAACAGCTACGTACGCAGCATGTTCATGTCGTTCCTAAATGAGCTTTTATCTCTCTCCCCTCACCACAAATCACATTCTTCTGAGGAGTTCCCAGTACATTATCCTTTCCCCTGTGTAATTACCTTAACAAGCTCCAGCTGTTTTTATTCTCAGAAGGTTTACTCCCTGATATACAGCTGCCTACCCCCTTCGTAAGTGCAGGTCCTAAATGAGCTTTTTTCTCTGTTCCCTCACCACACTCCAGATTCTTTTGGGGAGTTAAAAGTACAGTAACCATACCAGGAAGTACTTAATTTATTAAGCTACTGCTTTTCTTAATCTCAGTGGAGATATTTACTGATAAACAGCTACCTACACAGCATGTTCATGTCGTTCCTAAAGGAGCTTTTATCTCTCTCCCCTCACCACAAATCAGATTCTTCTGAGGAGTTCCCAGTACATTATCCTTTCCCCTGTGTAATTACTTTAACAAGCTCCAGCTGCTTTATTCTCAGAAGGTTTACTCCCTGATATACAGCTGCCTACCCCCTTCGTAAGTGCAGGTCCTAAATGATCTTTTTCTCTGTTCCCTCACCACAGTCCAGGTTCTTTTGTTGAGTTACCAGTACAGTAACCATAACAGGAAGTACTTATTTTATTAAGCTACTGCTTTTCTTAATCTCAGTGGATATATTTACCGATAAACAGCTACCTACGCAGCATGTACATGTCCTACCTAAATGAGCTTTTATCTCTCTCCCCTCACCACAAATCAGATTCTTCTGAGGAGTTGCCAGTACATTATCCATTCCCCTGTGTAATTACCTTAATAAACTCCAGCTGTTTTTATTCTCAGAAGGTTTACTCCCTGATATACAGCTGCCTACCCCCTTCGTAAGTGCAGGTCTTAAATGAGCTTTTTTCTCTGTTCCCTCACCACAATCCAGATTCTTTTGGGGAGTTACCAGTACAGTAACCATACCAGGAAGTACTTAATTTATTAAGCTACTGCTTTTCTTAATCTCAGTGCAGATATTTACTCATAAACAGCTACCTACACAGCATGTTCATGTCGTTCCTAAATGAGCTTTTATCTCTCTCCCCTCACCACAAATCGGATTCTTCTGAGGAGTTCCCAGTACATTATCCTTTCCCCTGTGTAATTACCTTAACAAGCTCCAGCTGTTTTTATTCTCAGAAGGTTTACTCCCTGATATACAGCTGCCTACCCCCTTCGTAAGTGCAGGTCCTAAATAAGCTTTTTTCTCTGTTCCCTCACCACAATCCAGATTCTTTTGGGGAGTTCCCAGTACAGTATCCATACCAGGAAGTACTTAATTTATTAAGCTACTGCTTTTCTTAATCTCAGTGGAGATATTTACTGATAAACAGCTACCTACGCAGCATGTTTATGTCCTTCCTAAATGAGCTTTTATCTCTCTCCCCTCACCACAAAGCAGATTCTTCTGAGGAGTTCCCAGTACATTATCCTTTCCCCTGTGTAATTACCTTAACAAGATCCAGCTGTGTTTATTCTCAAAACCTTTACTCCCTGATATATAGCTATCGACCCCCTTCGTAAGTGCAGTTCCTAAATGAGCTTTTTTCTCTGTTCCCTCACCACAATCCAGATTCTTTTGGGAGTTACCAGTACAGTAACCATACCAGGAAGTACTTAATTTATTAAGCTACTGCTTTTCTTAATCTCAGTGGAGACATTTACTGATAAACAGCTACCTATGCAGCATGTTCATGTCGTTCCTAAATGAGCTTTTATCTCTCTCCCCTCACCACAAATCAGATTCTTCTGTGGAGTTTCCAGTACATTATCCTTTCCCATGTGTAATTCCCTAAACAACTCCAACTGTTTTTATTCTCAGAATGTTTACTCCCTGATATACAGCTGCCTACCCACTTCGTAAGTGCAGGTCCTAAATGAGCTTTTTTCTCTGTTCCCTCACCACAATCCACATTCTTTTGGGGAGTTACCAGTACAGTAACCACACCAGGAAGTACTTAATTTATTAAGCTACTGCTTTTCTTAATCTCAGTGGAGATATTTACTGATAAACAGCTACCATGCAGCATGTTCATGTCCTTCATAAATGAGCTTTTATCTCTCTCCCCTCACCACAAATCAGAATCTTCTGAGGAGTTCCCAGTACATTATCCTTTCCCCTGTGTAATTACCTTAACAAGCTCCAGCTGTTTTTATTCTCAGAAGGTTTACTCCCTGATATACAACTGCCTAACACCTTCGTAAGTGCAGGTCCTAAATGAGCTTTTTTCTCTATTACCTCACCACAATCCAGATTCTTTTGGGGAGTTAACAGTACAGTAACCATACCAGGAAGTACTTAATTTATTGAGCTACTGCTTTTCTTAATCTCATTGGAGATATTTACTGATAAACAGCTACCTACGCAGCATGTTCATGTCGTTCCTAAATGAGCTTTTATCTCTCTACCCGCACCACAAATCAGATTCTTCTGAGGAGTTCCCAGTACATTATCCTTTCCCCTGTGTAATTACCTTAACAAGCTCCAGCTGTTTTTATTCTCAGAATGTTTACTCCCTGATATACAGCTGCCTACCCCCTTCGTAAGTGCAGGTCCTAAATGAGCTTTTTTCTCTGTTCCCTCACCACAATCCAGATTCTTTTGGGGAGTTACCAGTACAGTAACCATACCAGGAAGTACTTAATTTATTAAGCTACTGCTTTTCTTAATCTCAGTGGAGACATTTACTGATAAACAGCCACCTACGCAGCATGTTCATGTCGTTCCTAAATGAGCTTTATCTCTCTCCCCTCACCACAAATCAGATTCTTCTGAGGAGTTCACAGTACATTATCCTTTCCCCTGTGTAAGCTCCAGCTGTTTTTATTCTCAGAATGTTTACTCCCTGATATACAGCTGCCTAACACCTTCGTAAGTGCAGGTCATAAATGAGCTTTATTCTCTATTACCTCACCACAATCCAGATTCTTTTGGGGAGTTGACAGTACAGTAAACATACCAGGAAGTACTTAAATTATTAAGCTTCTGCTTTTCTTAATCTCAGTGGAGATATTTACTGTTAAACAGCTACCTACGCAGCATGTTCATGTCGTTCCTAAATGAGCTTTTATCTCTCTCCCCTCACCACAAATCAGATTCTTCTGAGGAGTTCCCAGTACATTATCATTTCCAATGTGTAATTACCTTAACAAGCTCCAGCTGTTTTTATTCTCAGAAGGTTTACTCCCTGATATACAGCTGCCTACCCCCTTCGTAAGTGCAGGTCCTAAATGAGCTTTTTTCTCTGTTCCCTCACCACAATCCAGATTCTTTTGGGGAGTTACCAGTACAGTAACCATACCAGGAAGTACTTAATTTATTAAGCTACTGCTTTTCTTAATCTCAGTGGAGATATTTACTGATAAACAGCTACCTACGCAGCATGTTCATGTCGTTCCTAAATGAGCTTTTATCTCTCTCCCCTCACCACAAATCAGATTCTTCTGAGGAGTTCCCAGTACATTATCCTTTCCCCTGTGTAATTACCTTAACAAGCTCCAGCTGTTTTTATTCTCAGTAGGTTTACTCCATGATATACAGCTGCCTACTCCCTTCGTAAGTGCAGGTCCTAAATGAGCATTTTTCTCTGTTCCCTCACAACAATCCAGATTCTTTTGGGGAGTTACCAGTACAGTAACCATACCAGGAAGTACTTAATTTATTAAGCTACTGCTTTTCTTAATCTCAGAGGAGATATTTACTGAAAAACAGCTACCTATGCAGCATGTTCATGTCGTTCCTAAATGAGCTTTTATCTCTCTCCCTCACCACAAATCAGATTCTTCTGAGGAGTTCCCAGTACATTATCCTTTCCCTTGTGTAATTACCTTAACAAGCTCCAGCTGTTTTTATTCTCAGAAGCTTTACTCCCTGATATACAGCTGCCTACCCCCTTCGTAACTGCAGGTCCTAAATGAGCTTTTTTCTCTGTTCGCTCACCACAATGGAGATTCTTTTGGGGAGTTACCAGTACGGTAACCATACCAGGAAGTACTTAATTTATTAAGCTACTGCTTTTCTTAATCTCAGTGGAGATATTTACAGATAAACATCTACCTAGGCAGCATGTTCATGTCGTTCCTAAATGAGCTTTTATCTCTCTCCCCTCACCACAAATCAGATTCTTCTGAGGAGTTCCCAGTACATTATCCTTTCCCCTGTGTAATTACCTTAACAAGCTCCAGCTGTTTTTATTCTCAGAAGGTTTACTCCCTGATATACAGCTGCCTACCCCCTTCGTAAGTGCAGGTCCTAAATGAGCTTCTTTCTCTGTTCCCTCACCACAATCCAGATTCTTTTGGGGAGTTACCAGTACAGTAACCATACCAGGAAGTACTTAATTTATTAAGCTACTCCTTTTCTTAATCTCAGTGGAGATATTTACTGATAAACAGCTAACTACGCAGCATGTTCATGTCGTTCCTAAATGAGCTTTTATCTCTCTCCTCTCACCACAAATCAGATTCTTCTGAGGAGTTCCAAGAACATTATCCTTTCTCCTGTGTAATTACCTTAACAAGCTCCAGCTGTTTTTATTCTCAGAAGGTTTACTCCCTGATATACAGCTGCCTACCCCCTTCGTAAGTGCAGGTCCTAAATGAGCTTTTTTCTCTGTTCCCTCACCACAATCCAGATTCTTTTGGGGAGTTACCAGTACAGTAACCATACCAGGAAGTACTTAATTTATTAAGCTACTGCTTTTCTTAATCTCAGTGGAGATATTTACTGATAAACAGCTACCTATGCAGCATGTTCATGTCGTTCCTAAATGAGCTTTTTTCTCTGTCCCCTCACCACAATCCAGATTCTTTTGGGGAGTTACCAGTACAGTAACCATACCAGGAAGTACTTAATTTATTAAGCTACTGCTTTTCTTAATCTCAGTGGAGATATTTACTGATAAACAGCTACCTACGCAGCATGTTCATGTCGTTCCTAAATGAGCTTTTATCTCTCTCCCCTCACCACAAATCAGATTCTTCTGAGGAGTTCCCAGTACCTTATCCTTTCCCCTGTGTAATTACCTTAACAAGCTCCAGCTGTTTTTATTCTCAGAATGTTTACTCCCTGATATACAGCTGCCTAACCCTTCGTAAGTGCAGGTCCTAAATGAGCTTTTTCCTCTGTTCCCTCACCACAATCCAGATTCTTTGGGGGAGTTACCAGTACAGTAACCATACCAGGAAGTACTTAATTTATTAAGCTACTGCTTTTCTTAATCTCAGTGGAGACATTTACTGATAAACAGCCACCTACGCAGCATGTTCATGTCGTTCCTAAATGAGCTTTATCTCTCTCCCCTTACCACAAATCAGATTCTTCTGAGGAGTTCCCAGTATATTATCCTTTCCCCTGTGTATGCTCCAGCTTTTTTTATTCTCAGAATGTTTATTCCCTGATATACAGCTGCCTACCCCCTTCGTAAGTGCAGGTCCTAAATTACCTTTTTTCTCTGTTCCCTCACCACAATCCAGATTCTTTTGGGGAGTTACCAGTACAGTAACCATACCAGGAAGTACTTAATTTATTAAGCTACTGCTTTTCTTAATCTCATTGGAGACATTTACTGATAAACAGCCACCTACGCAGCATGTTCATGTCGTTCCTAAATGAGCTTTATCTCTCTCCCTTCACCACAAATCATATTCTTCTGAGGAATTCCCAGTACATTATCCTTTCCCCTGTGTAAGCTCCAGATGTTTTTATTCTCAGAAGGTTTACTCCCTGATATACACCTGCCTACCCCCTTCGTAAGTGCAGGTCCTAAATGAGCTTTTTTCTCTTTTCCCTCACCACAATCCAGATTCTTTTGGGGAGTTACCAGTACAGTAACCATACCAGGAAGTACTTAATTTATTAAACTACTGCTTTTCTTAATCTCAGTGGAGATATTTACTGATAAACAGCTACCTAAGTAGCATGATCATGTCGTTCCTAAATGAGCTTTTTTCTCTGTTCCCTCACCACAATCCGGATTCTTTTGGGGAGTTACCATTACAGTATCCATACCAGGAAGTACTTAATTTATTAAGCTACTGCTTTTCTTAATCTCAGTGGAGATATTTACTGATAAACAGCTACCATGCAGCATGTTCATGTCCTTCATAAATGAGCTTTTATCTCTCTCCCCTCACCACAAATCAGATTCTTCTGAGGAGTTCCCAGTACATTATCCTTTCCCCTGTGTAATTACCTTAACAAGCTCCAGCTGTTTTTATTCTCAGAAGGTTTACTCCCTGATATACAACTGCCTAACACCTTCGTAAGTGCAGGTCCTAAATGAGCTTTTTTCTCTATTACCTCACCACAATCCAGATTCTTTTGGGGAGTTAACAGTACAGTAACCATACCAGGAAGTACTTAATTTATTGAGCTACTGCTTTTCTTAATCTCATTGGAGATATTTACTGATAAACAGCTACCTACGCAGCATGTTCATGTCGTTCCTAAATGAGCTTTTATCTCTCTACCCGCACCACAAATCAGATTCTTCTGAGGAGTTCCCAGTACATTATCCTTTCCCCTGTGTAATTACCTTAACAAGCTCCAGCTGTTTTTATTCTCAGAATGTTTATTCCCTGATATACAGCTGCCTACCCCCTTCGTAAGTGCAGGTCCTAAATGAGCTTTTTTCTCTGTTCCCTCACCACAATCCAGATTCTTTTGGGGAGTTACCAGTACAGTAACCATACCAGGAAGTACTTAATTTATTAAGCTACTGCTTTTCTTAATCTCAGTGCAGATATTTACTGATAAACAGCTACCTACGCAGCATGTTCATGTCGTTCCTAAATGAGCTTTATCTCTCTCCCTTCACCACAAATCATATTCTTCTGAGGAATTCCCAGTACATTATCCTTTCCCCTGTGTAAGCTCCAGATGTTTTTATTCTCAGAAGGTTTACTCCCTGATATACACCTGCCTACCCCCTTCGTAAGTGCAGGTCCTAAATGAGCTTTTTTCTCTTTTCCCTCACCACAATCCAGATTCTTTTGGGGAGTTACCAGTACAGTAACCATACCAGGAAGTACTTAATTTATTAAGCTACTGCTTTTCTTAAACTCAGTGGAGATATTTACTGATAAACAGCTACCTACGCAGCATGTTCATGTCGTTCCTAAATGAGCTTTTATCTCTCTCCCCTCACCACAAATCAGATTCTTCTGAGGAGTTCCCAGTACATTATCCTTTCCCCTGTGTAATTACCTTAACAAGCTCCAGCTGTTTTTATTCTCAGAATGTTTACTCCCTGATATACAGCTGCCTACCCCCTTCGTAAGTGCAGGTCCTAAATGAGCTTTTTTCTCTGTTCCCTCACCAAAATCCAGATTCTTTTGGGGAGTTACCAGTACAGTAACCATACCAGGAAGTACTTAATTTATTAAGCTACTGCTTTTCTTAATCTCAGTGCAGATATTTACTGATAAACAGCTACCTATGCAGCATGTTCATGTCGTTCCTAAATGAGCTTTTATCTCTCTCCCCTCACCACAAATCAGAGTCTTCTGAGAAGTTCCCAGTACATTATCCTTTCCCCTGTGTAATTACCTTAACAAGCTCCAGCTGTGTTTATTCTCAGAAGGTTTACTCCCTGATATACAGCTACCTAGCCCTTCGTAAGTGCAGGTCCTAAATGAGCTTTTTTCTCTGTTCCCTCACCAAAATCCAGATTCTTTTGGGGAGTTACCAGTACAGTAACCATACCAGGAAGTACTTAATTTATTAAGGTACTGCTTTTCTTAATCTCAGTGGAGATATTTACTGATAAACAGCTACCTACGCAGCATGTTCATGTCGTTAGTAAATGAGCTTTTATCTCTCTCCCCTCACCACAAATCGGATTCTTCTGAGGAGTTCCCAGTACATTATCCTTTCCCCTGTGTAATTACCTTAACAAGCTCCAGCTGTTTTTATTCTCAGAATGTTTACTCCCTGATATACAGCTGCCTACCCCCTTCGTAAGTGCAGGTCCTAAATGAGCTTTTTTCTCTGTTCCCTCACCACAATCCAGATTCTTTTGGGGAGTTCCCAGTACAGTATCCATACCAGGAAGTACTTAATTTATTAAGCTACTGCTTTTCTTAATCTCAGTGGAGATATTTACTGATAAACAGCTACTTACGCAGCAAGTTCATGTCGTTCCTAAATGAGCTTTTATCTCTCTCCCCTCACCACAAAACAGATTCTTCAGAGGAGTTCCCAGTACATTATCCTTTCCCCTGTGTAATTACCTTAACAAGCTCCAGCTGTGTTTATTCTCAAAACCTTTACTCCCTGATATACAGCTACCTACCCCCTTCGTAAGTGCAGTTCCTAAATGAGCTTTTTTCTCTGTTCCCTCACCACAATCCAGATTCTTTTGGGGAGTTACCAGTACAGTAACCATACCAGGAAGTACTTAATTTATTAAGCTACCGCTTTTCTTAATCTCAGTGGAGATATTTACTGATAAACAGCTACCTACGCAGCATGTTCATGTCGTTCCTAAATGAGCTTTTATCTCTCTACCCTCACCACAAATCAGATTCTTTTGAGGAGTTCCCAGTACATTATTTTTTCCCCTGTGTAATTACCTAAACAAGCTCCAGCTGTTTTCATTCTCAGAAGGTTTACTCATTGATATACAGCTGCCTACCCCTTTCGTAAGTGCAGGTCCTAAATGAGCTTTTTTCTCTGTTCCCTCACCACAATCCAGATTCTTTTGGGGAGTTACCAGTACAGTAACCATACCAGAAGTACTTAATTTATTAAGCTACTGCTTTTCTTAATCTCATTGGAGACATTTATTGATAAACAGCCACCTACGCAGCATGTTCATGTCGTTCCTAAATGAGCTTTATCTCTCTCCCCTCACCACAAATCAGATTCTTCTGAGGAGTTCCCAGTACATTATCCTTTCCCCTGTGTAAGCTCCAGCTGTTTTTATTCTCAGAACGTTTACTCCCTGATATACAGCTGCCTACCCCCTTCGTATGTGCAGGTCCTAAATGAGCTTTTTTCTCTTTTCCCTCACCACAATCCAGATTCTTTTGGGGAGTTACCAGTACAGTAACCAAACCTGGAAGTACTTAATTTATTAAGCTACTGCTTTTCTTAATCTCATTGGAGATATTTACTGATAAACAGCTACATAAGCAGCATGTTCATGTCGTTCCTAAATGAGCTTTTTTCTCTGTTCCCTCACCACAATCCAGATTCTTTTGGGGAGTTAGCAGTACAGTATCCATACCAGGAAGTACTTAATTTATTAAGCTACTGCTTTTCTTAATCTCAGTGGAGATATTTACTGATAAACAGCTACCTACGCAGCATGTTCATGTCGTTCCTAAATGAGCTTTTATCTCTCTCCCCCTCAACACAAATCAGATTCTTCTGTGGAGTTCCCAGTACATTATCCTTTCCCCTGTGTAATTACCTTAACAATCTCCAGCTGTTTTTATTCTCAGAAGATTTACTCCCTCATATACAGCTGCCTACCCCCTTCGTAAGTGCAGGTCATAAATGAGCTTTTTTCTCTGTTCCCTCACCACAATCCAGATTCTTTTGGGGAGTTACCAGTACAGTAACCGTACCAGGAAGTACTTAATTTATTAAGCTACTGCTTTTCTTAATCTCAGTGGAGATATTTACTGATAAACAGCTACCATGCAGCATGTTCATGTCCTTCATAAATGAGCTTTTATCTCTCTCCCCCTCACCACAAATCAGATTCTTCTGAGGAGTTCCCAGTACATTATCCTTTCCCCTGTGTAATTACCTTAACAAGCTCCAGCTGTTTTTATTCTCAGAAGGTTTACTCCCTGATATACAACTGCCTAACACCTTCGTAAGTGCAGGTCCTAAATGAGCTTTTTTCTCTATTACCTCACCACAATCCAGATTCTTTTGGGGAGTTAACAGTACAGTAACCATACCAGGAAGTACTTAATTTATTAAGCTACTAGTTTTCTTAATCTCATTGGAGATATTTACTGATAAACAGCTAACTACGCAGCATGTTCATGTCGTTCCTAAATGAGCTTTTATCTCTCTCCCCTCACCACAAATCAGATTCTTCTGAGGAGTTCCCAGTACATTATCCTTTCCCCTGTGTAATTACCTTAACAAGCTCCAGCTGTTTTTATTCGTAGAAGTTTTACTCCCTGATATACAGCTGCCTACCCCCTTCGTAAGTGCAGGTCCTAAATGAGCTTTTTTCTCTGTTCCCTCACCACAATCCAGATTCTTTTGGGGAGTTACCAGTACAGTAACCATACCAGGAAGTACTTAATTTATTAAGCTACTGCTTTTCTTAATCTCAGTGCAGATATATACTGATAAACAGCTACCTACGCAGCATGTTCATGTCGTTCCTAAATGAGCTTTTACCTCTCTTCCCTCACCACAAATTAGATTTTTCTGAGGAGTTCTCAGTACATTATCCTTTCCCCTGTGTAATTACCTTAACAAGATCCAGCTGTTTTTATTCTCAGAAGGTTTACTCCCTGATATACAGCTGCCTACCCCCTTCGTAAGTGCAGGTCATAATTGCGCTTTTTTCTCTGTTCCCTCACCACAATCCAGATTCCTTTGGGGAGTTACCAGTACAGTAACCATACCAGGAAGTACTTAATTTATTAAGCTACTGCTTTTCTTAATCTCAGTGGAGACATTTACTGATAAACATCCACCTACGCAGCATGTTCATGTCGTTCCTAAATGAGCTTTATCTCTCTCCCCTCACCACAAATCAGATTCTTCTGAGGAGTTCACAGTACATTATCCTTTCCCCTGTGTAAGCTCCAGCTGTTTTTATTCTCAGAATGTTTACTCCCTGATATACAGCTGCCTACCCCCTTCGTAAGTGCAGGTCCTAAATGAGCTTTTTTCTCTGTTCCCTCACCACAATCGAGATTCTTTTGGGGAGTTTCCAGTACAGTAACCATACCAGGAAGTAATTAATTTATTAAGCTACTGCTTTTCTTAATCTCAGTGCAGATATTTACTGATAAACAGCTACCTATGCAACATGTTCATGTCGTTCCTAAATGAGCTTTTATCTCTCTCCCCTCACCACAAATCAGAGTCTTCTGAGAAGTACCCAGTACATTATCCTTTCCCCTGTGTAATTACCTTAAAAAGCTCCAGCTGTGTTTATTCTCAGAAGGTTTACTCCCTGATATACAGCTACCTACCCCCTTCGTAAGTGCAGGTCCTAAATGAGCTTTTTTCTCTGTTCCCTCACCACAATCCAGATTCTTTTGGGGAGTTACCAGTACAGTAACCATACCAGGAAGTACTTAATTTATTAAGGTACTACTTTTCTTAATCTCAGTGGAGATATTTACTGATAAACAGCTACCTACGCAGCATGTTCATGTCGTTCCTAAATGAGCTTTTATCTCTCTCCCCTCACCACAAATCGGATTCTTCTGAGGAGTTCCCAGTACATTATCCTTTCCCCTGTGTAATTACCTTAACAAGCTCCAGCTGTTTTTATTCTCAGAATGTTTACTCCCTGATATACAGCTGCCTACCCCCTTCGTAAGTGCAGGTCCTAAATGAGCTTTTTTCTCTGTTCCCTCACCACAATCCAGATTCTTTTGGGGAGTTCCCAGTACAGTATCCATACCAGGAAGTACTTAATTTATTAAGCTACTGCTTTTCTTAATCTCAGTGGAGATATTTACTGATAAACAGCTACTTACGCAGCAAGTTCATGTCGTTCCTAAATGAGCTTTTATCTCTCTCCCCTCACCACAAAACAGATTCTTCAGAGGAGTTCCCAGTACATTATCCTTTCCCCTGTGTAATTACCTTAACAAGCTCCAGCTGTGTTTATTCTCAAAACCTTTACTCCCTGATATACAGCTACCTACCCCCTTCGTAAGTGCAGTTCCTAAATGAGCTTTTTTCTCTGTTCCCTCACCACAATCCAGATTCTTTTGGGGAGTTACCAGTACAGTAACCATACCAGGAAGTACTTAATTTATTAAGCTACCGCTTTTCTTAATCTCAGTGGAGATATTTACTGATAAACAGCTACCTACGCAGCATGTTCATGTCGTTCCTAAATGAGCTTTTATCTCTCTACCCTCACCACAAATCAGATTCCTTTGAGGAGTTCCCAGTACATTATTCTTTCCCCTGTGTAATTACCTAAACAAGCTCCAGCTGTTTTCATTCTCAGAAGGTTTACTCCTTGATATACAGCTGCCTACCCCCTTCGTAAGTGCAGGTCCTAAATGAGCTTTTTTCTCTGTTCCCTCACCACAATCCAGATTCTTTTGGGGAGTTACCAGTACAGTAACCATACCAGAAGTACTTAATTTATTAAGCTACTGCTTTTCTTAATCTCATTGGAGACATTTACTGATAAACAGCCACCTACGCCGCATGTTCATGTCGTTCCTAAATGAGCTTTATCTCTCTCCCCTCACCACAAATCAGATTCTTCTGAGGAGTTCCCAGTACATTATCCTTTCCCCTGTGTAAGCTCCACCTGTTTTTATTCTCAGAACGTTTACTCCCTGATATACAGCTGCCTACCCCCTTCGTATGTGCAGGTCCTAAATGAGCTTTTTTCTCTTTTCCCTCACCACAAATCAGATTCTTCTGAGGAGTTCCCAGTACAATATCCTTTCCCCTGTGTAATTACCTTAAACAGCTATAGCTGTTTTTATTCTCAGAAGCGATACTCCCTGATATACAGCTGCCTACCCCCTTCGTAAGTGCAGGTCCTAAATGAGTTTTTTTCTCTGTTCCCTCACCACAAACCAGATTCTTTTGGGGAGTTACCAGTACAGTAACCATTCCAGGAAGTTCTTAAATTATTAAGCTACTGCTTTTCTTAATCTCATTGGAGATATTCACTGATAAACAGCTACCTACGCAGCATGTTCATGTCGTTCCTAAATGAGCTTATATCTCTCTCCCCTCACCACAAATCAGATTCTTCTGAGGAGTTCCCAGTACATTATCCTTTCCCCTGTGTAATTACCTTAACAAGCTCCGGCTGTTTTTATTCTCAGAAGGTTTACTCCCTGATATACAGCTGCCTACCCACTTAGTAAGTGCAGGTCCTAAATGAGCTTTTTTCTCTGTTCCCTCACCACAATCCAGATTCTTTTGGCGAGTTACCAGTACAGTAACCATACCAGGAAGTACTTAATTTATTAAGCTACTGCTTTTCTTAATCTCAGTGGAGATATTTACTGATAAACAGCTACCTACGCAGCATGTTCATGTCGTTCCTAAATGAGCTTTTTTCTGTGTTTCCTCACCACAATCCAGATTCTTTTGGGGAGTTACCAGTACAGTATCCATACCAGGAAGTCCTTAATTTATTAAGCTACTGCTTTTCTTAATCTCAGTGGAGATATCTATTGATAAACAGCGAACTACGCAGCATGTTCATGTCGTTCCTAAATGAGCTTTTATCTCTCTCCCCTCAACACAAATCAGATTCTTCTGTGGAGTTCCCAGTACATTATCCTTTCCCCTGTGTAATTACCTTAACAAGCTCCAGCTGTTTTTATTCTCAGAAGATTTACTCCCTGATATACAGCTGCCTACCCCCTTCGTAAGTGCAGGTCATAAATGAGCTTTTTTCTCTGTTCCCTCACCACAATCCAGATTCTTTTGGGGAGTTACCAGTACAGTAACCGTACCAGGAAGTACTTAATTTATTAAGCTACTGCTTTTCTTAATCTCAGTGGAGATATTCACTGATAAACAGCTACCTACGCAGCATGTTCATGTCGTTCCTAAATGAGCTTTTTTCTCTGTTCCCTCACCACAATCCAGATTCTTTTGGGGAGTTACCAGTACAGTATCCATACCAGGAAGTACTTAATTTATTAAGCTACTGCTTTTCTTAATCTCAGTGGAGATATTTACTGATAAGCAGCTACCTACGCAGCATGTTCATGTCGTTCCTAAATGACCTTTTATCTCTCTCCCCTCACCACAAATCAGATTCTTCTGAGGAGTTCCCAGTACAATATCCTTTCCCCTGTGTAATTACCTTAAACAGCTATAGCTGTTTTTATTCTCAGAAGCTTTACTCCCTGATATACAGCTGCCTACCCCCTTCGTAACTGCAGGTCCTAAATGAGATTTTTTCTCTGTTCCCTCACCACAAACCAGATTCTTTTGGGGAGTTACCAGTACAGTAACCATACCAGGAAGTACTTAACTTATTAAGCTACTGATTTTCTTAATCTCAGTGGAGATATTCACTGATAAACAGCTAACTATGCAGCATGTTCATGTCGTTCCTAAATGAGCTTTTATCTCTCTCCCCTCACCACAAATCAGATTCTTCTGAGGAGTTCCCAGTACATTATCCTTTCCCCTGTGTAATTACCTTAACAAGCTCCAGCTGTTTTTATTCTCAGAAGGTTTACTCCCTGATATACAGCTGCCTACCCCCTTCGTAAGTGCAGGTCCTAAATGAGCTTCTTTCTCTTTTCCCTCACCACAATCCAGATTCTTTTGGGGAGTTACCAGTACAGTAACCATACCAGGAAGTACTTAATTTATTAAGCTACTCCTTTTCTTAATCTCAGTGGAGATATTTACTGATAAACAGCTAACTACGCAGCATGTTCATGTCGTTCCTAAATGAGCTTTTATCTCTCTCCCCTCACCACAAATCAGATTCTTCTGAGGAGTTCCAAGAACATTATCCTTTCTCCTGTGTAATTACCTTAACAAGCTCCAGCTGTTTTTATTCTCAGAAGGTTTACTCCCTGATATACAGCTGCCTACCTCCTTCGTAAGTGCAGGTCCTAAATGAGCTTTTTTCTCTTTTCCCTCACCACAATCCAGATTCTTTTGGGGAGTTACCAGTACAGTAACCATACCAGGAAGTACTTAATTTATTAATCTACTGCTTTTCTTAATCTCAGTGGAGATATTTACTGATAAACAGCTACCTAAGTAGCATGATCATGTCGTTCCTAAATGAGCTTTTTTCTCTGTTCCCTCACCACAATCCGGATTCTTTTGGGGAGTTACCATTACAGTATCCATACCAGGAAGTACTTAATTTATTAAGCTACTGCTTTTCTTAATCTCAGTGGAGATATTTACTGATAAACAGCTACCTACGCAGCATGTTCATGTCATTCCTAAATGAGCTTTTACCTCTCTCCCCTCACCACAAATTAGATTTTTCTGAGGAGTTCTCAGTACATTATCCTTTCCCCTGTGTAATTATCTTAACAAGATCCAGCTGTTTTTATTCTCAGAAGGTTTACTCCCTGATATACAGCTGCCTACCCCCTTCGTAAGTGCAGGTCCTAAATGAGCTTTTTTCTCTGTTCCCTCACCACAATCCAGATTCTTTTGGGAGTTACCAGTACAGTAACCATACCAGGAAGTACTTAATTTATTAAGCTACTGCTTTTCTTAATCTCAGTGGAGACATTTACTGATAAACAGCCACCTACGCAGCATGTTCATGTCGTTCCTAAATGAGCTATATCTCTCTCCCCTCACCACAAATCAGATTCTTCTGAGCAGTTCACCGTACATTATCCTTTCCCCTGTGTAAGCTCCAGCTGTTTTTATTCTCAGAATGTTTACTCCCTGATATACAGCTGCCTACCCCCTTCGTAAGTGCAGGTCCTAAATGAGCTTTTTTCTCTGTTCCCTCACCACAATCCAGATTCTTTTGGGGAGTTACCAGTACAGTAACCATACCAGGAAGTACTTAATTTATTAAGCTACTGCTTTTCTTAATCTCAGTGCAGATATTTACTGATAAACAGCTACCTACGCAGCATGTTCATGTCGTTCCTAAATGAGCTTTATCTCTCTCCCTTCACCACAAATCATATTCTTCTGAGGAATTCCCAGTACATTATCCTTTCCCCTGTGTAAGCTCCAGATGTTTTTATTCTCAGAAGGTTTACTCCCTGATATACACCTGCCTACCCCCTTCGTAAGTGCAGGTCCTAAATGAGCTTTTTTCTCTTTTCCCTCACCACAATCCAGATTCTTTTGGGGAGTTACCAGTACAGTAACCATACCAGGAAGTACTTAATTTATTAAACTACTGCTTTTCTTAATCTCAGTGGAGATATTTACTGATAAACAGCTACCTAAGTAGCATGATCATGTCGTTCCTAAATGAGCTTTTTTCTCTGTTCCCTCACCACAATCCGGATTCTTTTGGGGAGTTACCATTACAGTATCCATACCAGGAAGTCCTTAATTTATTAAGCTACTGCTTTTCTTAATCTCAGTGGAGATATCTATTGATAAACAGCGAACTACGCAGCATGTTCATGTCGTTCCTAAATGAGCTTTTATCTCTCTCCCCTCAACACAAATCAGATTCTTCTGTGGAGTTCCCAGTACATTATCCTTTCCCCTGTGTAATTACCTTAACAAGCTCCAGCTGTTTTTATTCTCAGAATATTTACTCCCTGATATACAGCTGCCTACCCCCTTCGTAAGTGCAGGTCATAAATGAGCTTTTTTCTCTGTTCCCTCACCACAATCCAGATTCTTTTGGGGAGTTACCAGTACAGTAACCGTACCAGGAAGTACTTAATTTATTAAGCTACTGCTTTTCTTAATCTCAGTGGAGATATTCACTGATAAACAGCTACCTACGCAGCATGTTCATGTCGTTCCTAAATGAGCTTTTTTCTCTGTTCCCTCACCACAATCCAGATTCTTTTGGGGAGTTACCAGTACAGTATCCATACCAGGAAGTACTTAATTTATTAAGCTACTGCTTTTCTTAATCTCAGTGGAGATATTTACTGATAAACAGCGACCTACGCAGCATGTTCATGTCGTTCCTAAATGAGCTTTTATCTCTCTCCCCTCACCACAAATCAGATTCTTCTGAGGAGTTCCCAGTACAATATCCTTTCCCCTGTGTAATTACCTTAAACAGCTATAGCTGTTTTTATTCTCAGAAGCGATACTCCCTGATATACAGCTGCCTACCCCCTTCGTAACTGCAGGTCCTAAATGAGATTTTTTCTCTGTTCCCTCACCACAAACCAGATTCTTTTGGGGAGTTACCAGTACAGTAACCATACCAGGAAGTACTTAACTTATTAAGCTACTGCTTTTCTTAATCTCAGTGGAGATATTCACTGATAAACAGCTAACTATGCAGCATGTTCATGTCGTTCCTAAATGAGCTTTTATCTCTCTCCCCTCACCACAAATCAGATTCTTCTGAGGAGTTCCCAGTACATTATCCTTTCCCCTGTGTAATTACCTTAACAAGCTCCAGCTGTTTTTATTCTCAGAAGGTTTACTCCCTGATATACAGCTGCCTACCCCCTTCGTAAGTGCAGGTCCTAAATGAGCTTCTTTCTCTGTTCCCTCACCACAATCCAGATTCTTTTGGGGAGTTACCAGTACAGTAACCATACCAGGAAGTACTTAATTTATTAAGCTACTCCTTTTCTTAATCTCAGTGGAGATATTTACTGATAAACAGCTAACTACGCAGCATGTTCATGTCGTTCCTAAATGAGCTTTTATCTCTCTCCCCTCACCACAAATCAGATTCTTCTGAGGAGTTCCAAGAACATTATCCTTTCTCCTGTGTAATTACCTTAACAAGCTCCAGCTGTTTTTATTCTCAGAAGGTTTACTCCCTGATATACAGCTGCCTACCCCCTTCGTAAGTGCAGGTCCTAAATGAGCTTTTTTCTCTGTTCCCTCACCACAATCCAGATTCTTTTGGGGAGTTACCAGTACAGTAACCATACCAGGAAGTACTTAATTTATTAAGCTACTGCTTTTCTTAATCTCAGTGGAGATATTTACTGATAAACAGCTACCTATGCAGCATGTTCATGTCGTTCCTAAATGAGCTTTTTTCTCTGTCCCCTCACCACAATCCAGATTCTTTTGGGGAGTTACCAGTACAGTAACCATACCAGGAAGTACTTAATTTATTAAGCTACTGCTTTTCTTAATCTCAGTGGAGATATTTACTGATAAACAGCGAACTACGCAGCATGTTCATGTCGTTCCTAAATGAGCTTTTATCTCTCTCCCCTCACCACAAATCAGATTCTTCTGAGGAGTTCCCAGTACCTTATCCTTTCCCCTGTGTAATTACCTTAACAAGCTCCAGCTGTTTTTATTCTCAGAATGTTTACTCCCTGATATACAGCTGCCTAACCCTTCGTAAGTGCAGGTCCTAAATGAGCTTTTTCCTCTGTTCCCTCACCACAATCCAGATTCTTTGGGGGAGTTACCAGTACAGTAACCATACCAGGAAGTACTTAATTTATTAAGCTACTGCTTTTCTTAATCTCAGTGGAGACATTTACTGATAAACAGCCACCTACGCAGCATGTTCATGTCGTTCCTAAATGAGCTTTATCTCTCTCCCCTTACCACAAATCAGATTCTTCTGAGGAGTTCCCAGTATATTATCCTTTCCCCTGTGTATGCTCCAGCTTTTTTTATTCTCAGAATGTTTATTCCCTGATATACAGCTGCCTACCCCCTTCGTAAGTGCAGGTCCTAAATTACCTTTTTTCTCTGTTCCCTCACCACAATCCAGATTCTTTTGGGGAGTTACCAGTACAGTAACCATACCAGGAAGTACTTAATTTATTAAGCTACTGCTTTTCTTAATCTCATTGGAGACATTTACTGATAAACAGCCACCTACGCAGCATGTTCATGTCGTTCCTAAATGAGCTTTATCTCTCTCCCTTCACCACAAATCATATTCTTCTGAGGAATTCCCAGTACATTATCCTTTCCCCTGTGTAAGCTCCAGATGTTTTTATTCTCAGAAGGTTTACTCCCTGATATACACCTGCCTACCCCCTTCGTAAGTGCAGGTCCTAAATGAGCTTTTTTCTCTTTTCCCTCACCACAATCCAGATTCTTTTGGGGAGTTACCAGTACAGTAACCATACCAGGAAGTACTTAATTTATTAAACTACTGCTTTTCTTAATCTCAGTGGAGATATTTACTGATAAACAGCTACCTAAGTAGCATGATCATGTCGTTCCTAAATGAGCTTTTTTCTCTGTTCCCTCACCACAATCCGGATTCTTTTGGGGAGTTACCATTACAGTATCCATACCAGGAAGTACTTAATTTATTAAGCTACTGCTTTTCTTAATCTCAGTGGAGATATTTACTGATAAACAGCTACCTACGCAGCATGTTCATGTCATTCCTAAATGAGCTTTTACCTCTCTCCCCTCACCACAAATTAGATTTTTCTGAGGAGTTCTCAGTACATTATCCTTTCCCCTGTGTAATTATCTTAACAAGATCCAGCTGTTTTTATTCTCAGAAGGTTTACTCCCCTGATATACAGCTGCCTACCCCCTTCGTAAGTGCAGGTCCTAAATGAGCTTTTTTCTCTGTTCCCTCACCACAATCCAGATTCTTTTGGGGAGTTACCAGTACAGTAACCATACCAGGAAGTACTTAATTTATTAAGCTACTGCTTTTCTTAATCTCAGTGGAGACATTTACTGATAAACAGCCACCTACGCAGCATGTTCATGTCGTTCCTAAATGAGCTATATCTCTCTCCCCTCACCACAAATCAGATTCTTCTGAGCAGTTCACCGTACATTATCCTTTCCCCTGTGTAAGCTCCAGCTGTTTTTTATTCTCAGAATGTTTACTCCCTGATATACAGCTGCCTACCCCCTTCGTAAGTGCAGGTCCTAAATGAGCTTTTTTCTCTGTTCCCTCACCACAATCCAGATTCTTTTGGGGAGTTACCAGTACAGTAACCATACCAGGAAGTACTTAATTTATTAAGCTACTGCTTTTCTTAATCTCAGTGCAGATATTTACTGATAAACAGCTACCTACGCAGCATGTTCATGTCGTTCCTAAATGAGCTTTATCTCTCTCCCTTCACCACAAATCATATTCTTCTGAGGAATTCCCAGTACATTATCCTTTCCCCTGTGTAAGCTCCAGATGTTTTTATTCTCAGAAGGTTTACTCCCTGATATACACCTGCCTACCCCCTTCGTAAGTGCAGGTCCTAAATGAGCTTTTTTCTCTTTTCCCTCACCACAATCCAGATTCTTTTGGGGAGTTACCAGTACAGTAACCATACCAGGAAGTACTTAATTTATTAAACTACTGCTTTTCTTAATCTCAGTGGAGATATTTACTGATAAACAGCTACCTAAGTAGCATGATCATGTCGTTCCTAAATGAGCTTTTTTCTCTGTTCCCTCACCACAATCCGGATTTCTTTTGGGGAGTTACCATTACAGTATCCATACCAGGAAGTACTTAATTTATTAAGCTACTGCTTTTCTTAATCTCAGTGGAGATATTTACTGATAAACAGCTACCTACGCAGCATGTTCATGTCATTCCTAAATGAGCTTTTACCTCTCTCCCCTCACCACAAATTAGATTTTTCTGAGGAGTTCTCAGTACATTATCCCTTTCCCCTGTGTAATTATCTTAACAAGATCCAGCTGTTTTTATTCTCAGAAGGTTTACTCCCTGATATACAGCTGCCTACCCCCTTCGTAAGTGCAGGTCCTAAATGAGCTTTTTTCTCTGTTCCCTCACCACAATCCAGATTCTTTTTGGGGAGTTACCAGTACAGTAACCATACCAGGAAGTAACTTAATTTATTAAGCTACTGCTTTTCTTAATCTCAGTGGAGACATTTACTGATAAACAGCCACCTACGCAGCATGTTCATGTCGTTCCTAAATGAGCTATATCTCTCTCCCCTCACCACAAATCAGATTCTTCTGAGCAGTTCACCGTACATTATCCTTTCCCCTGTGTAAGCTCCAGCTGTTTTTATTCTCAGAATGTTTACTCCCTGATATACAGCTGCCTACCCCCTTCGTAAGTGCAGGTCCTAAATGAGCTTTTTTCTCTGTTCCCTCACCACAATCCAGATTCTTTTGGGGAGTTACCAGTACAGTAACCATACCAGGAAGTACTTAATTTATTAAGCTACTGCTTTTCTTAATCTCAGTGCAGATATTTACTGATAAACAGCTACCTACGCAGCATGTTCATGTCGTTCCTAAATGAGGTTTTATCTCTCTCCCCTCCCCACAAATCGGATTTTTCTGAGGAGTTCCCAGTACATTTTCCTTTCCCCTGTGTAATTACCTTAACAAGCTCCAGCTGTTTTTATTCTCCGAAGGTTTTACTCCCTGATATACAGCTGCCTACCCCCTTCGTAAGTGCAGGTCCTAAATAAGCTTTTTTCTCTGTTCCCTCACCACAATCCAGATTCTTTTGGGGAGTTCCCAGTACAGTATCCATACCAGGAAGTACTTAATTATTAAGCTACTGCTTTTCTTAAACTCAGTGGAGATATTTACTGATAAACAGCTACCTACGCAGCATGTTCATGTCGTTCCTAAATGAGCTTTTATCCTCTCTCCCCTCACCACAAATCAGATTCTTCTGAGGAGTTCCCAGTACATTATCCTTTCCCCTGTGTAATTACCTTAACAAGCTCCAGCTGTTTTTATTCTCAGAATGTTTACTCCCCTGATATACAGCTGCCTACCCCCTTCGTAAGTGCAGGTCCATAAATGAGCTTTTTTCTCTGTTCCCTCACCACAATCCAGATTCTTTTGGGGAGTTACCAGTACAGTAACCATACCAGGAAGTACTTAATTTATTAAGCTACTGCTTTTCTTAATCTCAGTGCAGATATTTACTGATAAACAGCTACCTATGCAGCATGATCATGTCGTTCCTAAATGAGCTTTTATCTCTCTCCCCTCACCACAAATCAGAGTCTTCTGAGAAGTTCCCAGTACATTATCCTTTCCCCTGTGTAATTACCTTAACAAGCTCCAGCTGTGTTTATTCTCAGAAGGTTTACTCCCTGATATACAGCTACCTAGCCCTTCGTAAGTGCAGGTCCTAAATGAGCTTTTTTCTCTGTTTCCCTCACCAAAATCCAGATTCTTTTGGGGAGTTACCAGTTACAGTAACCATACCAGGAAGTACTTAATTTATTAAGGTACTGCTTTTCTTAATCTCAGTGGAGATATTTACTGATAAACAGCTACCTACGCAGCATGTTCATGTCGTTCCTAAATGAGCTTTTATCTCTCTCCCCTCACCACAAATCGGATTTCTTCTGAGGAGTTCCCAGTACATTATCCTTTCCCCTGTGTAATTACCTTAACAAGCTCCAGCTGTTTTTATTCTCAGAATGTTTACTCCCTGATATACAGCTGCCTACCCCCTTCGTAAAGTGCAGGTCCTAAATGAGCTTTTTTCTCTGTTCCCTCACCACAATCCAGATTCTTTTGGGGAGTTCCCAGTACAGTATCCATACCAGGAAGTACTTAATTTATTCAGCTACTGCTTTTCTTAATCTCAGTGGAGATATTTACTGATAAACAGCTACTTACGCTGCAAGTTCATGTCGTTCCTAAATGAGCTTTTATCTCTCTCCCCTCACCACAAAACAGATTCTTCAGAGGAGTTCCCAGTACATTATCCTTTCCCCTGTGTAATTACCTTAACAAGCTCCAGCTGTGTTTATTCTCAAAACCTTTACTCCCTGATATACAGCTACCTACCCCCTTCGTAAGTGCAGTTCCTAAATGAGCTTTTTTCTCTGTTCCCTCACCACAATCCAGATTCTTTTGGGGAGTTACCAGTACAGTAACCATACCAGGAAGTACTTAATTTATTAAGCTACCGCTTTTCTTAATCTCAGTGGAGATATTTACTGATAAACAGCTACCTACGCAGCATGTTCATGTCGTTCCTAAATGAGCTTTTATCTCTCTACCCTCACCACAAATCAGATTCTTTTGAGGAGTTCCCAGTACATTATTTTTTCCCCTGTGTAATTACCTAAACAAGCTCCAGCTGTTTTCATTCTCAGAAGGTTTACTCATTGATATACAGCTGCCTACCCCTTTCGTAAGTGCAGGTCCTAAATGAGCTTTTTTTCTCTGTTCCCTCACCACAATCCAGATTCTTTTGGGGAGATACCAGTACAGTAACCATACCAGAAGTACTTAATTTATTAAGCTACTGCTTTTCTTAATCTCATTGGAGAAATTTATTGATAAACAGCCACCTACGCAGCATGTTCATGTCGTTCCTAAATGAGCTTTATCTCTCTCCCCTCACCACAAATCAGATTCTTCTGAGGAGTTCCCAGTACATTATCCTTTCCCCTGTGTAAGCTCCAGCTGTTTTTATTCTCTGAAACGTTTACTCCCTGATATACAGCTGCCTACCCCCTTCGTATGTGCAGGTCCTAAATGAGCTTTTTTTCTCTTTTCCCTCACCACAATCAGATTCTTTTGGGGGAGTTAGCAGTACAGTATCCATACCAGGAAGTACTTAATTTATTAAGCTACTGCTTTTCTTAATCTCAGTGGAGATATTTACTGATAAACAGCTACCTACGCAGCAGTTCATGTCGTTCCTAAATGAGCTTTTATCTCTCTCCCCTCAACACAAATCAGATTCTTCTGTGGAGTTCCCAGTACATTATCCTTTCCCCTGTGTAATTACCTTAACAATCTCCAGCTGTTTTTTATTCTCAGAAGATTTACTCCCTCATATACAGCTGCCTACCCCCTTCGTAAGTGCAGGTCATAAATGAGTCTTTTTTCTCTGTTCCCTCACCACAATCCAGATTCTTTTGGGGAGTTACCAGTACAGTAAACCGTACCAGGAAGTACTTAATTTATTAAGCTACTGCTTTTCTTAATCTCAGTGGAGATATTTACTGATAAACAGCTACCATGCAGCATGTTCATGTCCTTCATAAATGAGCTTTTATCTCTCTCCCCTCACCACAAATCAGATTCTTCTGAGGAGTTCCCAGTACATTATCCTTTCCGCTGTGTAATTACCTTAACAAGCTCCAGCTGTTTTATTCTCAGAAGGTTTACTCCCTGATATACAACTGCCTAACACCTTCGTAAGTGCAGGTCCTAAATGAGCTTTTTTCTCTATTACCTCACCACAATCCAGATTCTTTTGGGGAGTTAACAGTACAGTAACCATACCAGGAAGTACTTAATTTATTAAGCTACTAGTTTTCTTAATCTCATTGGAGATATTTACTGATAAACAGCTAACTACGCAGCATGTTCATGTCGTTCCTAAATGAGCTTTTATCTCTCTCCCCTCACCACAAATCAGATTCTTCTGAGGAGTTCCCAGTACATTATCCTTTCCCCTGTGTAATTACCTTAACAAGCTCCAGCTGTTTTTATTCGTAGAAGTTTTACTCCCTGATATACAGCTGCCTACCCCCTTCGTAAGTGCAGGTCCTAAATGAGCTTTTTTCTCTGTTCCCTCACCACAATCCAGATTCTTTTGGGGAGTTACCAGTACAGTAACCATACCAGGAAGTACTTAATTTATTAGCTACTGCTTTTCTTAATCTCAGTGCAGATATATACTGATAAACAGCTACCTACGCAGCATGTTCATGTCGTTCCTAAATGAGCTTTTACCTCTCTTCCCTCACCACAAATTAGATTTTTCTGAGGAGTTCTCAGTACATTATCCTTTCCCCTGTGTAATTACCTTAACAAGATCCAGCTGTTTTTATTCTCAGAAGGTTTACTCCCTGATATACAGCTGCCTACCCCCTTCGTAAGTGCAGGTCATAATTGCGCTTTTTTCTCTGTTCCCTCACCACAATCCAGATTCCTTTGGGGAGTTACCAGTACAGTAACCATACCAGGAAGTACTTAATTTATTAAGCTACTGCTCTTCTTAATCTCAGTGGAGACATTTACTGATAAACATCCACCTACGCAGCATGTTCATGTCGTTCCCTAAATGAGCTTTATCTCTCTCCCCTCACCACAAATCAGATTCTTCTGAGGAGTTCACAGTACATTATCCTTTCCCCTGTGTAAGCTCCAGCTGTTTTTATTCTCAGAATGTTTACTCCCTGATATACAGCTGCCTACCCCCTTCGTAAGTGCAGGTCCTAAATGAGCTTTTTTCTCTGTTCCCTCACCACAATCGAGATTCTTTTGGGGAGTTTTCCAGTATCAGTAACCATACCAGGAAGTAATTAATTTATTAAGCTACTGCTTTTCTTAATCTCAGTGCAGATATTTACTGATTAAACAGCTACCTATGCAGCATGTTCATGTCGTTCCTAAATGAGCTTTTATCTCTCTCCCCTCACCACAAATCAGAGTCTTCTGAGAAGTACCCAGTACATTATCCTTTCCCCTGTGTAATTACCTTAAAAAGCTCCAGCTGTGTTTATTCTCAGAAGGTTTACTCCCTGATATACAGCTACCTACCCCCTTCGTAAGTGCAGGTCCTAAATGAGCTTTTTTCTCTGTTCCCTCACCACAATCCAGATTCTTTTGGGGAGTTACCAGTACAGTAACCATACCAGGAAGTACTTAATTTATTAAGGTACTACTTTTCTTAATCTCAGTGGAGATATTTACTGATAAACAGCTACCTACGCAGCATGTTCATGTCGTTCCTAAATGAGCTTTTATCTCTCTCCCCTCACCACAAATCGGATTCTTCTGAGGAGTTCCCAGTACATTATCCTTTCCCCTGTGTAATTACCTTAACAAGCTCCAGCTGTTTTTATTCTCAGAATGTTTACTCCCCTGATATACAGCTGCCTACCCCCTTCGTAAGTGCAGGTCCCTAAATGAGCTTTTTTCTCTGTTCCCTCACCACAATCCAGATTCTTTTGGGGAGTTCCCAGTACAGTATCCATACCAGGAAGTACTTAATTTATTAAGCTACTGCTTTTCTTAATCTCAGTGGAGATATTTACTGATAAACAGCTACTTACGCAGCAAGTTCATGTCGTTCCTAAATGAGCTTTTATCTCTCTCCCCTCACCACAAAACAGATTCTTCAGAGGAGTTCCCAGTACATTATCCTTTCCCCTGTGTAATTACCTTAACAAGCTCCAGCTGTGTTTATTCTCAAAACCTTTACTCCCTGATATACAGCTACCTACCCCCTTCGTAAGTGCAGTTCCTAAATGAGCTTTTTTCTCTGTTCCCTCACCACAATCCAGATTCTTTTGGGGAGTTACCAGTACAGTAACCATACCAGGAAGTACTTAATTTATTAAGCTACCGCTTTTCTTAATCTCAGTGGAGATTATTTACTGATAAACAGCTACCTACGCAGCATGTTCATGTCGTTCCTAAATGAGCTTTTATCTCTCTACCCTCACCACAAATCAGATTCCTTTGAGGAGTTCCCAGTACATTATTCTTTCCCCTGTGTAATTACCTAAACAAGCTCCAGCTGTTTTCATTCTCAGAAGGTTTACTCCTTGATATACAGCTGCCTACCCCCTTCGTAAGTGCAGGTCCTAAATGAGCTTTTTTCTCTGTTCCCTCACCACAATCCAGATTCTTTTGGGGAGTTACCAGTACAGTAACCATACCAGAAGTACTTAATTTATTAAGCTACTGCTTTTCTTAATCTCATTGGAGACATTTACTGATAAACAGCCACCTACGCAGCATGTTCATGTCGTTCTAAATGAGCTTTATCTCTCTCCCCTCACCACAAATCAGATTCTTCTGAGGAGTTCCCAGTACATTATCCTTTCCCCTGTGTAAGCTCCAGCTGTTTTTATTCTCAGAACGTTTTACTCCCTGATATACAGCTGCCTACACCCTTCGTATGTGCAGGTCCTAAATGAGCTTTTTTCTCTTTTCCCTCACCACAAATCAGATTCTTCTGAGGAGTTCCCAGTACAATATCCTTTCCCCTGTGTAATTACCTTAAACAGCTATAGCTGTTTTTATTCTCAGAAGCGATACTCCCTGATATACAGCTGCCTACCCCCTTCGTAAGTGCAGGTCCTAAATGAGTTTTTTTTCTCTGTTCCCTCACCACAAACCAGATTCTTTTGGGGAGTTACCAGTACAGTAACCATACCAGGAAGTTCTTAAATTATTAAGCTACTGCTTTTCTTAATCTCATTGGAGATATTCACTGATAAACAGCTACCTACGCAGCATGTTCATGTCGTTCCTAAATGAGCTTTTATCTCTCTCCCCTCACCACAAATCAGATTCTTCTGAGGAGTTCCCAGTACATTATCCTTTCCCCTGTGTAATTACCTTAACAAGCTCCGGCTGTTTTTATTCTCAGAAGGTTTACTCCCTGATATACAGCTGCCTACCCACTTAGTAAGTGCAGGTCCCTAAATGAGCTTTTTTCTCTGTTCCCTCACCACAATCCAGATTCTTTTGGCGAGTTACCAGTACAGTAACCATACCAGGAAGTACTTAATTTATTAAGCTACTGCTTTTCTTAATCTCAGTGGAGATATTTACTGATAAACAGCTACCTACGCAGCATGTTCATGTCGTTCCTAAATGAGCTTTTTTCTGTGTTTCCTCACCACAATCCAGATTCTTTTGGGGAGTTACCAGTACAGTATCCATACCAGGAAGTCCTTAATTTATTAAGCTACTGCTTTTCTTAATCTCAGTGGAGATATCTATTGATAAACAGCGAACTACGCAGCATGTTCATGTCGTTCCTAAATGAGCTTTTATCTCTCTCCCCTCAACACAAATCAGATTCTTCTGTGGAGTTCCCAGTACATTATCCTTTCCCCTGTGTAATTACCTTAACAAGCTCCAGCTGTTTTTATTCTCAGAAGATTTACTCCCTGATATACAGCTGCCTAACCCTTCGTAAGTGCAGGTCCTAAATGAGCTTTTTCCTCTGTTCCCTCACCACAATCCAGATTCTTTGGGGGAGTTACCAGTACAGTAACCATACCAGGGAAGTACTTAATTTATTAAGCTACTGCTTTTCTTAATCTCAGTGGAGACATTTACTGATAAACAGCCACCTACGCAGCATGTTCATGTCGTTCCTAAATGAGCTTTATCTCTCTCCCCTTACCACAAATCAGATTCTTCTGAGGAGTTCCCAGTATATTATCCTTTCCCCTGTGTATGCTCCAGCTTTTTTTATTCTCAGAATGTTTATTCCCTGATATACAGCTGCCTACCCCCTTCGTAAGTGCAGGTCCTAAATTACCTTTTTTCTCTGTTCCCTCACCACAAGACAGATTCTTTTGGGGAGTTACCAGTACAGTAACCATACCAGGAAGTACTTAATTTAGTAGCTACTGCTTTTCTTAATCTCATTGGAGACATTTACTGATAAACAGCCACCTACGCAGCATGTTCATGTCGTTCCTAAATGAGCTTTATCTCTCTCCCTTCACCACAAATCATATTCTTCTGAGGAATTCCCAGTACATTATCCTTTCCCCGTGTAAGCTCCAGATGTTTTTATTCTCAGAAGGTTTACTCCCTGATATACACCTGCCTACCCCCTTCGTAAGTGCAGGTCCTAAATGAGCTTTTTTTCTCTTTTCCATCACCACAATCCAGATTCTTTTGGGGAGTTACCAGTACAGTAACCATACCAGGAAGTACTTAATTTATTAAACTACTGCTTTTCTTAATCTCAGTGGAGATATTTACTGATAAACAGCTACCTAAGTAGCATGATCATGTCGTTCCTAAATGAGCTTTTTTCTCTGTTCCCTCACCACAATCCGGATTCTTTTGGGGAGTTACCATTACAGTATCCATACCAGGAAGTACTTAATTTATTAAGCTACTGCTTTTCTTAATCTCAGTGGAGATATTTACTGATAAACAGCTACCATGCAGCATGTTCATGTCCTTCATAAATGAGCTTTTATCTCTCTCCCCTCACCACAAATCAGATTCTTCTGAGGAGTTCCCAGTACATTATCCTTTCCCCTGTGTAATTACCTTAACAAGCTCCAGCTGTTTTTATTCTCAGAAGGTTTACTCCCTGATATACAACTGCCTAACACCTTCGTAAGTGCAGGTCCTAAATGAGCTTTTTTCTCTATTACCTCACCACAATCCAGATTCTTTTGGGGAGTTAACAGTACAGTAACCATACCAGGAAGTACTTAATTTATTGAGCTACTGCTTTTCTTAATCTCATTGGAGATATTTACTGATAAACAGCTACCTACGCAGCATGTTCATGTCGTTCCTAAATGAGCTTTTATCTCTCTACCCGCACCACAAATCAGATTCTTCTGAGGAGTTCCCAGTACATTATCCTTTCCCCTGTGTAATTACCTTAACAAGCTCCAGCTGTTTTTATTCTCAGAATGTTTACTCCCTGATATACAGCTGCCTACCCCCTTCGTAAGTGCAGGTCCTAAATGAGCTTTTTTCTCTGTTCCCTCACCACAATCCAGATTCTTTGGGGAGTTACCAGTACAGTAACCATACCAGGAAGTACTTAATTTATTAAGCTACTGCTTTTCTTAATCTCAGTGGAGACATTTACTGATAAACAGCCACCTACGCAGCATGTTCATGTCGTTCCTAAATGAGCTTTATACTCTCTCCCCTCACAACAAATCAGATTCTTCTGAGGAGTTCACAGTACATTATCCTTTCCCCTGTGTAAGCTCCAGCTGTTTTTATTCTCAGAATGTTTACTCCCTGATATACAGCTGCCTAACACCTTCGTAAGTGCAGGTCATAAATGAGCTTTATTCTCTATTACCTCACCACAATCCAGATTCTTTTGGGGAGTTGACAGTACAGTAAACATACCAGGAAGTACTTAAATTATTAAGCTTCTGCTTTTCTTAATCTCAGTGGAGATATTTACTGTTAAACAGCTACCTACGCAGCATGTTCATGTCGTTCCTAAATGAGCTTTTATCTCTCTCCCCTCACCACAAATCAGATTCTTCTGAGGAGTTCCCAGTACATTATCATTTTCCAATGTGTAATTACCTAACAAGCTCCAGCTGTTTTTTATTCTCAGAAGGTTTACTCCCTGATATACAGCTGCCTACCCCCTTCGTAAGTGCAGGTCCTAAATGAGCTTTTTTCTCTGTTCCCTCACCACAATCCAGATTCTTTTGGGGAGTTACCAGTACAGTAACCATACCAGGAAGTACTTAATTTATTAAGCTACTGCTTTTCTTAATCTCAGTGGAGATATTTACTGATAAACAGCTACCTACGCAGCATGTTCATGTCGTTCCTAAATGAGCTTTTATCTCTCTCCCCTCACCACAAATCAGATTCTTCTGAGGAGTTCCCAGTACATTATCCTTTCCCCTGTGTAATTACCTTAACAAGCTCCAGCTGTTTTTATTCTCAGTAGGTTTACTCCATGATATACAGCTGCCTACTCCCTTCGTAAGTGCAGGTCCTAAATGAG
>NW_025960965.1:0-48244 GCF_023159225.1 Perognathus longimembris pacificus
TTTATTCTCAGAAGGTATACTCCCTGATATACAGCTGCCTACCCCCTTCGTAAGTGCAGGTCATAAATGAGCTTTTTCCTCTGTTCCCTCACCACAATCCAGATTCTTTTGGGGAGTTACCAGTACAGTAACCATACCAGGAAGTACTTAATTTATTAAGCTACTGCTTTTCTTAATCTCAGTGGAGATATTTACTGATAAACAGCTACGTACGCAGCAAGTTCATGTCGTTCCTAAATGAGCTTTTATCTCTCTCCCCTCACCACAAATCAGATTCTTCTGAGGAGTTCCCAGTACATTATCCTTTCCCCTGTGTAAATACCTTAACAAGCTCCAGCTGTTTTTATTTTCAGAAGGTTTACTCCCTGATATCCAGCTGCCTACCCCTTTCGTAAGTGCAGGTCCTAAATGAGCTTTTTTCTCTGTTCCCTCACCACAATCCAGATTCTTTTGGGGAGTTACCAGTACAGTAATCATACCAGGAAAGTACTTAATTTATTAAGCTACTGCTTTTCTTAATCTCAGTGGAGATATTAACTGATAAACAGCTAATTACGCAGCATGTTCATGTCGTTCCTAAATGAGCTTTTATCTCTCTCCCCTCACCACAAATCAGATTCTTCTGAGGAGTTCCCAGTACATTATCCTTTCCCCTGTGTAATTACCTTAACAAGCTCCAGCTCTTTTTATTCTCAGAAAGTTTACTCCCAGATATACTGCTGCCTACCCCCTTCTTAAGTGCAGGTCCTAAATGAGCTTTTTTCTCTGTTCCGTCACCACAATCCAGATTCTTTTGGGGAGTTACCAGTACAGTAACCATACCAGGAAGTACTTAATTTATTAAGCTACTGCTTTTCTTAATCTCAGTGGAGATATTTACTGATAAACAGCTACCTACGCAGCATGTTCATGTCGTTCCTAGATGAGCTTTTATCTCTCTCCCTCACCACAATCAGATTCTTCTGAGGAGTTCCCAGTACATCATCCTTTCCCCTGTGTAATTACCTTAACACGCTCCAGCTGTTTATATTCTCAGAAGGTTTACTCCCTGATATACAGCTGCCTACCCCTTCGTAAGTGCAGGTCCTAAATGAGCTTTTTTTCTCTGTTCCCTCACCACAATCCAGATTCTTTTGGGGAGTTACCAGTACAGTAACCATACCAGGAAGTACTTAATTTATTAAGCTACTGCTTTTCTTAATCTCAGTGGAGATATGTACTGATAAACAGCTACCTACGCAGCATGTTCATGTCGTTCCTAAATGAGCATTTATCTCTCTCCCCTCACCACAAATCAGATTCTTCTGAGGAGTTCCCAGTACATTATCCTTTCCCCTGTATAATTACCTTAACAAGCTCCAGCTGTTTTTATTCTCAGAAGGTTTACTCCCTGATATACAGCTGCCTACCCCTTCGTAAGTGCATATCCTAAATGAGCTTTTTTCTCTGTTCCCTCACCACAATCCAGATTCTTTTGGGGAGTTACCAGTACAGTAACCATACTAGGAAGTACTTAATTTATTAAGCTACTGCTTTTCTTAATCTCAGTGGAGATATTTACTGATAAACAGCTACCTAGGCAGCATGATCATGTCGTTCCTAAATGAGCTTTTATCTCTCTCCCCTCACCACAAATCAGATTCTTCTGAGGAGTTCCCAGTACATTATCCTTTCCCCTGTGTAATTACCTTAACAAGCTCCAGCTTTTTTTATTCTCAGAAGGTTTACTCCCTGATATACAGCTGCCTACCCCCTTCGTAAATGCAGGTCTTAAATGAGCTTTTTTCTCTGTTCCCTCACCACAATCCAGATTCTTTTGGGGAGTTACCAGTACAGTAACCATACCAGGAAGTACTTAATTTATTAAGCTACTGCTTTTCTTAATCTCAGTGGAGATATTTACTGAAAAACAGCTACCTTCGCAGCATGTTCATGTCGTTCCTAAATGAGCTTTAATCTCTCTCTCCTCACCACAAATCAGATTCTTCTGAGGAGTTCCCAGTACATTATCCTTTCCCCTGTGTAATTACCTTAACAAGCTCCAGCTGTTTTTTATTCAAAGAAGGTTTACTCCCTGATATACAGCTGCCTACCCCCTTCGTAAATGCAGGTCTTAAATGAGCTTTTTTCTCTGTTCCCTCACCACAATCCAGATTCTTTTGGGGAGTTACCAGTACAGTAACCATACCAGGAAGTACTTAATTTATTAAGCTACTGCTTTTCTTAATCTCAGTGGAGATATTTACTGATAAACAGCTACCTACGCAGCATGTTCATGTCGTTCCTAAATGAGCTTTTATCTCTCTCCCCTCACCACAAATCAGATTCTTCTGAGGAGTTCCCAGTACATTATCCTTTCCCCTGTGTAATTATCTTAACAAGCTCCAGCTGTTTTTATTCTCAGAAGGTTTACTCCCTGATATACAGCTGCCTACCCCCTTCGTAAGTGCATGTCCTAAATGAGCTTTATTATCTGTTCCCTCACCACAATCCAGATTCTTTTGGGGAGTTACCAGTACAGTAACCATACCAGGAAGTACTTAATTTATTGAGCTACTGCTTTTCTTAATCTCAGTGGAGATATTTACTGATAAACAGCTACCTACGCAGCATCTTTATGTCGATCATAAATGAGCTTTTATCTCTCTCCCCTCACCACAAATCAGATTCCTCTGAGGAGTTCCGAGTACATTATCCTTTCCCCTGTGTAATTACCTTAACAAGCTCCAGCTGTTTTTATTCTCAGAAGGTTTAATCCCTGATATACAGTTGCCTACCCCCTTCGTAAGTGCAGGTCCTAAATGAGCTTTATTCTCTGTTCCCTCACCACATTCCACATTCTTTTGGGGAGTTAACAGTACAGTAACCATACCAGGAATCACTTAATTTATTAAGGTACTGCTTTTCTTAATCTCATTGGAGATATTTACTGATAAACAGCTACCTACGCAGCATGCTCATGTCGTTCCTAAATGAGCTTTTATCTCTCTCCCCTCACCACAAATCAGATTCTTCTGAGGAGTTCCCAGTACATTATCCTTTCCGCTGTGTAATTTATTAACAAGCTCCAGCTGTTTTTAATCTCAGTGGAGATATTTACCCTGATAAACAGCTACCTACGCAGCATGTTCATGTCGTTCCTAAATGAGCTTTTTCTCTGTTCCCCTCACCACAAATCAGATTCTTTTGAGGAGTTCCCAGTACATTATCCTTTCCAGGAATTACCTTAACAAGCTCCAGCTGTTTTTATTCTCAGAAGGTATTTCCCTGATATACAGCTGCCTACCCCCTTCGTAAGTGCAGGTCCTAAATGAGCTTTTTCTCTCTCCCTCACCACAATCCAGATTCTTTTGGGGAGTTCCAGTACAGTAACCTACCAGGAAGTACTTAATTTATTAAGCTACTGCTTTTCTTAATCTCAGTGGAGATATTTACTGATAACAGCTGCCTACGCAGCATGTTCATGTCGTTCCTAAATGAGCTTTTATCTCTCTCCCTCACCACAAATCAGATTCTTCTGAGGAGTTCCAGTACATTATCCTTTCCCCTGTGTAATTACCTTAACAAGCTCCAGCTGTTTTTATTCTCAGAAGGTTTACTCCCTGATATACAGCTGCCTACCCATGTTCATGTCGTCCTAAATGAGCTTTTTTCTCTGTTCCCTCACCACAATCCAGATTCTTCTGGTAGTTACCAGTACAGTAACCATACCAGGAATTACTTAATTTATTAAGCTACCCGCTTTTTTAATCTCAGTGGAGATATTTACTGATAAACAGCTACCTACGCAGCATGTTCATGTCGTTCCTAAATGAGCTTTTATCTCTCTCCCCTCACCACAAATCAGATTCTTCTGAGGAGTTCCCAGTACATTATCCTTTCCCTGTGTAATTACCTTAACAAGCTCCAGCTGTTTTTATTCTCAGAAGGTTTACTCCCTGATATACAGCTGCCTACCCCCTTCGTAAGTGCAGGTCCTAAATGAGCTTTTTTCTCTGTTCCCTCACCACAATCCAGATTCTTTTGGGGAGTTACCAGTACAGTAACCATACAAGGAAGTACTTAATTTATTAAGCTACTGCTTTTCTCAATCTCAGCGGAGATATTTACTGATAAACAGCTACCTACGCAGCATGTTCATGTCGTTCCTAAATGAGCTTTTATCTCTCTCCCTCACCACAAATCAGATTCTTCTGAGGAGTTCCCAGTACATTATCCTTTCCCCTGTGTAATTACCTTAACAAGCTCCAGCTGTTTTTATTCTCAGAAGGTTTACAACCTGATATACAGCTGCCTACCCCCTTCGTAAGTGCAGGCCTAAATGAGCTTTTTTCTCTGTTCCCTCACCACAATCCAGATTCTTTTGGGAGTTACCAGTACAGTAACCATACCAGGAAGTACTTAATTTATTAAGCTACTGCTTTTCTAATCTCAGTGGAGATATTTACTGATAAACAGCTACCTACGCAGTATGTTCATGTAGTTCCTAAATGAGCTTTTATCTCTCTCCCCTCACCACAAATCAGATTCTTCTGAGAGTTCCCAGTACATTATCCTTTCCCCTGTGTAAGTACTTAACAAGCTCCAGCTGTTTTTATTCTCAGAAGGTTTACTCCCTGATATACAGCTGCCTACCCCCTTCGTAAGTGCAGGTCCTAAATGAGCTTTTTTCTCTGTTCCCTCACCACAATCCAGATTCTTTTGGGGAGTTACCAGTACAGTAACCATACCAGGAAGTACTTAATTTATGAAGCTACTGCTTTTCTTAATCTCAGTGTAGATATTTACTGATAAACAGCTACCTACGCAGCATGTTCATGTCGTTCCTAAATGAGCTTTTATCTCTATTCCCCTCACCACAAATCCGATTCTTCTGAGGAGTTCCCAGTACATTATCCTTTCCCCTGTGTAATTACCTTAACAAGCTCCAGCTGTTTTTATTCTCAGAAGGTTTACTCCTGATATACTGCTGCCTACCCCCTTCGTAAGTGCAGGTCCTAAATGAGCTTTTTTCTCTGTTCCCTCACCAAAATCCAGATTCCTTTGGGGAGTTACCAGTACAGTAACCATACCAGGAAATACTTAATTTATTAAGCTACTGCTTTTCTTAATCTCAGTGGAGATATTTACTGATAAACAGCTACCTACGCAGCATGTTCATGTCGTTCCTAAATGAGCTTTTATCTCTCTCCCCTCACCACAAATCAGATTCTTCTGAGGAGTTCCCAGTACATTATCCTTTCCCCTGTGTAATTACCTTAACAAGCTCCAGCTGTTTTTATTCTCAGAAGGTTTACTCCCTGATATACAGCTGCCTACCCTTCGTAAGTGCAGGACCTAAATGAGCTTCACTCTCTGTTCCCTCACCACAATCCCGATTCTTTTGGGGAGTTACCAGTACAGTAACCATACCAGGAAGTACTTAATTTATTAAGCTACTGCTTTTCTTAATCTCAGTGGAGATATTTACTGATAAACAGCTACCTACGCAGCATGTTCATGTCGTTCCTAAATGAGCTTTTATCTCTCTCCCCTCACCACAAATGAGATTCTTCTGAGTAGTTCCCAGTACATTATGCTTTTCCTGTGTAATTACCTTAACAAGCTCCCGCTGTTTTTATTCTCAGAAGGTATACTCCCTGATATACAGCTGCCTACCCCCTTCGTAAGTGCAGGTCCTAAATGAGCTTTTATCTCTCTCCCTCACCACAAATCAGATTCTTCTGAGGAGTTCCAGTACATTATCCTTTCCCCTGTGTAATTACCTTAACAAGCTCCAGCTGTTTTTATTCACAGAAGGTTTACTCACTGATATACTGCTGCCTACCCCCTTCATAAGTGCAGGTCCTAAATGAGCTTTTTTCTCTGTTCCCTCACCACAATCCAGATTCTTTTGGGGAGTTACCAGTACAGTATCCATACCAGGAAGCACTTAATTTATTAAGCTACTGCTTTTCTTAATCTCAATGGAGATATTTACTGATAAACAGCTACCTACGCAGCATGTCATGTCGTTCCTAAATGAGCTTTTATCTCTCTCCCTCACCACAAATCAGATTCTTCTGAGGAGTTCCCAGTACATTATCCTTTCCCCTAGTAATTACCTTAACAAGCTCCAGCTGTTTTTATTCTCAGAAAGTTTACTCCCTGATATACAGCTGCCTACCCCCTTCATAAGTGAAGGTCATAATTGAGCTTTTTCTCTGTTCCCTCACCACAATCCAGATTCTCTTGGGGAGTTACCAGTACACTAACCATACCAGGAAGTACTTAATTTATTAAGCTACTGCTTTTCTTAATCTCAGTGGAGATATTTACTGATAAACAGCTACCTACGCAGCATGTTCATGTCGTTCCTAAATGAGCTTTTATCTCTCCCCTCACCACAAATCAGATTCTTCTGAGGAGTTCCCAGTACATTATCCTTTCCCCTGTGTAATTACCTTAACAAGCTCCAGCTGTTTTTATTCTCAGAAGGTTTACAACCTGATATACAGCTGCCTAACCCCTTCGTAAGTGCAGGTCCTAAATGAGCTTTTTCTCTGTTCCGTCACCACAATCCAGATTCTTTTGGGGAGTTACCAGTACAGTAACAATACCAGGAAGTACTTAATTTATTAAGCTACTGCTTTTCTTATTCTCAGTGGAGATATTTACTGATAAACAGCTACCTACGCAGCATGTTCATGTCGTTCCTAAATGAGCTTTTATCTCTCTCCTCTCACCACGAATCAGATTCTTCTGAGGAGTTCCCAGTACATTATCCTTTCCCCTGTGTAATTACCTTAAGAAGCTCCAGCTGTTTTTATTCTCAGAAGGTTTACTCCCTGATATACAGCTGCCAACCCCCTTCCTAAGTGCATGTCCTAAATGAGCTTTTTTCTGTTCCCTCACCACAAATCAGATTCTTCTGAGGAGTTCCCAGTACATTATCCATAGCCCCTGGAAGTACTTAATTTATTAAGCTCCACTGCTTTTCTTATTCTCAGTGGAGATATTTACTCCCTGATATAACAGCTGCCTACGCAGCATGTTCATGTCGTTCCTAAATGAGCTTTTTCTCTCTCCCTCACCACAATGAGATTCTTTGGGGAGTTACCAGTACAGTAACCATACCAGGTAATTACTTAATTTAAGCTCCCGCTTTTCTTAATCTCAGTGGAGGTATACTGATATACAGCTACCTACCAGCATGTCATGTCGTTCCTAAATGAGCTTTTATCTCTCTCCCTCACCACAAATCAGATTCTTCTGAGGAGTTCCCAGTACATTATCCTTTCCCCTGTGTAATTACCTTAACAAGCTCCAGCTGTTTTTATTCTCAGAAGGTTTACTCCCTGATATACAGCTGCCTACCCCCTTCGTAAGTGCAGGTCCTAAATGAGCTTTTTTCTCTGTTCCCTCACCAGGATCTAGATTCTTTTGGGGAGTTACCAGTACAGTAACCATACCAGGAAGTACTTAATTTATTAAGCTACTGCTTTTCTTAATCTCAGTGGAGATATTTACTGAAAAACAGCTACCTTCGCAGCATGTTCATGTCGTTCCTAAATGAGCTTTAATCTCTCTCTCCTCACCACAAATCAGATTCTTCTGAGGAGTTCCCAGTACATTATCCTTTCCCCTGTGTAATTACCTTAACAAGCTCCAGCTGTTTTTATTCAAAGAAGGTTTACTCCCTGATATACAGCTGCCTACCCCCTTCGTAAATGCAGGTCTTAAATGAGCTTTTTTCTCTGTTCCCTCACCACAATCCAGATTCTTTTGGGGAGTTACCAGTACAGTAACCATACCAGGAAGTACTTAATTTATTAAGCTACTGCTTTTCTTAATCTCAGTGGAGATATTTACTGATAAACAGCTACCTACGCAGCATGTTCATGTCGTTCCTAAATGAGCTTTTATCTCTCTCCCCTCACCACAAATCAGATTCTTCTGAGGAGTTCCCAGTACATTATCCTTTCCGCTGTGTAATTACCTTAACAAGCTCCAGCTGTTTTTATTCTCAGAAGGTTTATTCCCTGATATACAGCTGCCTACCCCCTTCGTAAGTGCAGGTCCTAAATGTGCTTTTTCTCTGTTCCCTCACCACAATCCAGATTCTTTTGGGGAGTTACCAGTACAGTAACAATACCAGGAAGTACTTAATTTATTAAGCTACTGCTTTTCTTAATCTCAGTGGAGATATTTACTGATAAACAGCTACCTACGCAGCATGTTCATGTCGTTCCTAAATGAGCTTTTATCTCTCTCCTCTCACCACAAATCAGATTCTTCTGAGGAGTTCCAAGTACATTATCCTTTCCCCTGTGTAATTACCTTAACAAGCTCCAGCTGTTTTTATTCTCAGAAGGTTTACTCCCTGATATACAGCTGCCTACCCCCTTCGAAAGTGCATGTCCTAAATGAGCTTTTTTCTCTGTTCCCTCACCACAATCCAGATTCTTTTGGGGAGTTACCAGTACAGTAACCATACCAGGAAGTACTTAATTTATTAAGCTACAGCTTTTCTTAATCTCAGTGGAGATATTTACTGATAAACAGCTACCTACGCAGCATGTTCATGTCGTTCCTAAATGAGCTTTTATCTCTCTCCCCTCACCACAAATCAGATTCTTCTGAGTAGTTCCCAGTACATTATCCTTTTCCCTGTGTAATTACCTTAACAAGCTCCCGCTGTTTTTATTCTCAGAAGGTATACTCCCTGATATACAGCTGCCTACCCCCTTCGTAAGTGCAGGTCCTAAATGTGCTTTTATCTCTCTCCCCTCACCACAAATCAGATTCTTCTTAGGAGTTCCCAGTACATTATCCTTTCCCCTGTGTAATTACCTTAACAAGCTCCATCTGTTTTTATTCACAGAAGGTTTACTCCCTGATATACAGCTGCCTACCCCCTTCGTAAGTGAAGGTCCTAAATGAGCTTTTTTCTCTGTTCCCTCACCATAATCCAGATTCTTTTGGGGAGTTACCAGTACAGTAACCATACAAGGAAGTACTTAATTTATTAAGCTACTGCTTTTCTCAATCTCAGTGGAGATATTTACTGATAAACAGCTACCTACGCAGCATGTTCATGTCGTTCCTAAATGAGCTTTTATCTCTCTCCCCTCACCACAAATCAGATTCTTCTGAGGAGTTCCCAGTACATTATCCTTTCCCCTGTGTAATTACCTTAACAAGCTCCAGCTGTTTTTATTCTCAGAAGGTTTACAACCTGATATACAGCTGCCTACCCCCTTCGTAAGTTCAGGGCCTAAATGAGCTTTTTTCTCTGTTCCCTCACCACAATCCAGATTCTTTGGGAGATACCAGTACAGTAACCATACCAGGAAGTACTTAATTTATTAAGCTACTGCTTTTCTTAATCTCAGTGGAGATATTTACTGATAAACAGCTACCTACGCAGCATGTTCATGTCGTTCCTAAATGAGCTTTTATCTCTCTCCCCTCACCACAAATCAGATTCTTCTGAGGAGTTCCCAGTACATTATACTTTCCACTGTGTAATTACCTTAACAAGCTCCAGCTGTTTTTATTCTTAGAAAGGTTTACTCCCTGATATACTGCTGCCTACCCCCTTCATAAGTGCAGGTCCTAAATGAGCTTTTTTCTCTGTTCCCTCACCACAATCCAGATTCCTTTGGGGAGTTACCCAGTACAGTAACCATACCAGGAAGTACTTAATTTATTAAACTACTGCTTTTCTTAATCTCAGTGGAGATATTTACTGATAAAAAGCTACCTACGCAGTATGTTCATGTAGTTCCTAAATGAGCTTTTATCTGTCTCCCCTCACCACAAATCAGATTCTTCTGACGAGTTCCCAGTACATTATCCTTTCCCCTGTGTAATTACCTTAACAAGCTCCAGCTGTTTTTATTCTCAGAAGGTTTACTCCCTGATATACAGCTGCCTACCCCCTTCGTAAGTGCAGGTCCTAAATCAGCTTTTTTTTCTGTTCCCTCACCACAATCCAGATTCTTTTGGGGAGTTACCAGTACAGTAACCATACCAGGAAGTACTTAATTTATGAAGGTACTGCTTTTCTTAATCTCAGTGGAGATATTTACTGATAAACAGCTACCTACGCAGCATGTACATGTCGTTCCTAAATCTGCTTTTATCTCTATCCCCTCACCACAAATCCGATTCTTCGGAGGAGTTCCCAGTACATTATCCTTTCCCCTGTGTAATTACCTTAACAAGCTCCAGCTGTTTTTATTCTCAGAAGGTTTACTCCCTGATATACTGCTGCCTACCCCCTTCGTAAGTGCAGGTCCTAAATGAGCTTTTTTCTCTGTTCCCTGACCAAAATCCAGATTCCTTTGGGGAGTTACCAGTACAGTAACCATACCAGGAAATACTTAATTTATTAAGCTACTGCTTTTCTTAATCTCAGTGGAGATATTTACTGATAAACAGCTACCTACGCAGCATGTTCATGTCGTTCCTAAATGAGCTTTTATCTCTCTCCCCTCACCACAAATCAGATTCTTCTGAGGAGTTCCCAGTACATTATCCTTTCCCCTGTGTAATTACCTTAACAAGCTCCAGCTGTTTTTATTCTCAGAAGGTTTACTCCCTGATATACAGCTGCCTAACCCCTTCGTAAGTGCAGGACCATATGAGCTTTACTCTCTGTTCCCTCAGCACAATCCCGATTCTTTTGGGGAGTTACCAGTACAGTAACCATACCAGGAAGTACTTAATTTATTAAGCTACTGCTTTTCTTAATCTCAGTGGAGATATTTACTGATAAACAGCTACGTACGCAGCGTGTTCATGTTGTTCCTAAATGAGCTTTTATCTCTCTCCCCTCACCACAAATCAGATTCTTCTGAATTGTTCCCAGTACATTATCCTTTCCCCTGTGTAATTACCTTAACAAGCTCCAGCTGTTTTTATTCTCAGAAGGTTTACTCCCTGATATACAGCTGCCTAACCCCTTCGTAAGTTCAGGTCCTAAATGAGCTTTTTTCTTTGTTCCCTCAGCACAATCCAGATTCTTTTGGGGAGTTACCAGTACAGTAACCATACCAGGAAGTACTTAATTTATTAAGCTACTGCTTTTCTTAATCTCAGTGGAGATATGTACTGATAAACAGCTACCTACCCATGTTCATGTCGTTCCTAAATGAGCATTTTTCTCTCCCCTCACCACAAATGAGATTCTTCTGGTAGTTCCAGTACATTATCCTTTTCCCTGTGTAATTACCTTAACAAGTTCCAGGTGTTTTTATTCTCAGAAGGTATACTCCCTGATATACAGCTGCCTACCCCCTTCGTAAGTACAGGTCCTAAATGAGCTTTTGTCTCTCTCCCCTCACCACAAATGAGATTCTTCTGAGGAGTTCCCAGTACATTATCCCTTCCCCTGTGTAATTACCTTAACAAGCTCCAGCTGTTCTTATTCTCAGAAGTTCAACTCCCTGATATACAGCTGCCTACCCCCTTCGTAAGTGCAGGTCCTAAATGAGCTTTTTTCTCTGTTCCCTCACCACAATCCAGATTCTTTTGGGGAGTTACCAGTAGAGTAACCATACCAGGAAGTACTTAATTTATTAAGCTACTGCTTTTCTTAATCTCAGTGGAGATATTTACTGATAAACAGCTACCTACGCAGCATGTTCATGTCGTTCCTAAATGAGCTTTTATCTCTCTCCCCTCACCACAAATCAGATTCTTCTGAGGAGTTCCCAGTACATTATCCTTTCCCCTGTTTAATTACCTTAACAAGCTCCAGCTGTTTTTATTCTCAGAAAATTTACTCCCTGATATACAGCTGCCTACCCCCTTCGTAAGTGCAGGTCTTAAATGAGCTTTTTTCTCTGTTCCCTCACCACAATCCAGATTCTTTTCGGGAGTTACCAGTACAGTAACCATACCAGGAAGTACTTAATTTATTAAGCTACCGCTTTTCTCAATCTCAGTGGAGATATTTACTGATAAACAGCTACCTACGCAGCATGTTCATGTCGTTCCTAAATGAGCTTTTATCTCTCTCCCCTCACCACAAATCAGATTCTTCTGAGGAGTTCCCAGTACATTATCCTTTCCCCTGTTTAATTACCTTAACAAGCTCCAGCTGTTTTTATTCCCAGAAGGTTTACTCCCTGATATACTGCTGCCTACCCCCTTCGTAAGTGCAGGTCCTAAATGAGCTTTTTTCTCTGTTCCCTCCCCACAATACAGATTCTTTTGGGGAGTTACCAGTACAGTAACCATACCAGGAAGTACTTAATTTATTAAGCAACTGCTATTCTTAATCTCAGTGGAGATATTTACAGATAAACAGCTACCTACGCAGCATGTTCATGTCGTTCCTAAATGAGCTATTATCTCTTTCCCCTCACCACAAATCAGATTTTTCTGAGGAGTTCCCAGTACATTATCCTTTCCCCTGTGTAATTACCTTAACAAGCTCCAGCTGTTTTTATTCTCAGAAGGTTTACTCCCTGATATACAGCTGCCTACCCCCTTCGTAAGTGCAGGTCCTAAATGAGATTTTTTCTCTGTTCCCTCACCACAATCCAGATTCTTTTGGGGAGTTAACAGTACAGTAACCATACCAGGAAGTACTTAATTTATTAAGCTACTGCTTTTCTTAATCTTAGTGGAGATATTTACTGATAACCAGCTACGTACGCAGCATGTTCATGTCGTTCCTAAATGAGCTTTTATCTCTCTCCCCTCACCACAAATCAGATTCTTCTGAGGAGTTCCCAGTACATTATCCTTTCCCCTGTGTAATTACCTTAACAAGCTCCAGCTGTTTTTATTCTCAGAAGGTTTACTCCCTGATATACAGCTGCCTACCCCCTTCGTAAGTGCAGGTCCTAAATGAGCTTTTTTCTCTGTTCCCTCACCACAATCCAGATTCTTTTCGGGAGTTACCAGTACAGTAACCATACCAGGAAGTACTTAATTTATTAAGCTACTGCTTTTCTTAATCTCAGTGGAGATATTTACTGATAAACAGCTACCTACGCAGCATGTTCATGTCGTTCCTAAATGAGCTTTTATCTCTCTCCCCTCACCACAAATCAGATTCTTCTGAGGAGTTCCCAGTACATTATCCTTTCCCCTGTGTAAGTAACTTAACAAGCTCCAGCTGTTTTTATTCTCAGAAAGTTTACTCCCTGATATACTGCTGCCTACCCCCTTCGTAAGTGCAGGTCCTAAATGAGCTTTTTTCTCTGTTCCCTACCCACAATCCAGATTCTTTTGGGGAGTTACCAGTACAGTAACCATACCAGGAAGTACTTAATTTATTAAGCTACTGCTTTTCTTAATCTCAGTGGAGATATTTACTGATAATCAGCTACATACGCAGCATGTTCATGTCGTACATAAATGAGCTTTTATCTCTCTCCGCTCACCACAAATCAGATTCTTCTGAGGAGTTCCCAGTACATTATCCTTTCCCCTGTGTAATTCCCTTAACAAGCTCCAGCTGTTTTTATTCTCAGAAGGTTTACTCCCTGATATACAGCTGCCTACCCCCTTCGTAAGTGCAGGTCCTAAATGAGCTTTTTTCTCTGTTCCCTCACCACAATCCAGATTCTTTTCGGGAGTTACCAGTACAGTAATCATACAAGGAAGTACTTAATTTATTAAACTACTGCTTTTCTTAATCTCAGTGGAGATATTTACTGATAAACAGCTACCTACGCAGCATGTTCATGTCGTTCCTAAATGAGCTTTTATCTCTCTCCCCCCACCACAAGTCAGATTCTTCTGAGGAGTTCCCAGTACATTATCCTTTCCCCTGTGTAAGTAACTTAACAAGCTCCAGCTGTTTTTATTCTCAGAAGGTTTACTCCCTGATATACTGCTGCCTACCCCCTTCGTAAGTGCAGGTCCTAAATGAGCTTTTTTCTCTGTTCCCTCCCCACAATCCAGATTCTTTTGGGGAGTTACCAGTACAGTAACCATACCAGGAAGTACTTAATTTATTAAGCTACTGCTTTTCTTAATCTCAGTGGAGATATTTACTGATAAACAGCTACCTACGCAGCATGTTCATGTCGTTCCTAAATGAGCTTTTATCTCTTTCCCCTCACCACAAATCAGATTCTTCTGAGGAGTTCCCAGTACATTATCCTTTCCCCTGTGTAATTACCTTAACAGGCTCCAGCTGTTTTTATTCTCAGAAGGTTTACTCCGTGATATACAGCTGCCTACCCCCTTCGTAAGTGCAGGTCCTAAATGAGCTTTTTTCTCTGTACCCTCACCACAATCCAGATTCTTTTGGGGAGTTACCAGTACAGTAACCATACCAGGAACTACTTAATTTATTAAGCTACTGCTTTTCTTAATCTCAGTGGAGATATTTACTGATAAACAGCTACCTACGCAGCATGTTCATGTCGTTCCTAAATGAGCTTTTATCTCTCTCCCCTCACCACAAATCAGATTCTTCTGAGGAGTTCCCAGTACATTATCATTTCCCCTGTGTAATTACCTTAACAAGCTCCAGCTGTTTTTATTCTGAGAAGGTTTACTCCCTGATATACAGCTGCCTACCCCCTTCGTAAGTGCAGGTCCTAAATGAGCTTTTTTCTCTGTTCCCTCACCACAATCCAGATTTTTTTGGGGAGTTTCCAGTACAGTAACCATACCAGGAAGTACTTAATTTATTAAGCTACTGCTTTTCTTAATCTCAGTGGAGATATTTACTGATAAACAGCTACGTACGCAGCATGTTCATGTCGTTCCTAAATGAGCTTTTATCTCTCTCCCCTCACCACAAATCAGATTCTTCTGCTGAGTTCCCATTACATTATCCTTTCCCCTGTGTAATTACCTTAACAAGCTCCATCTGTTTTTATACTCAGAAGGTTTACTCCCTGATATACAGCTGCCTACCCCCTTCGTAAGTGCAGGTCCTAAATGAGCTTTTTTCTCTGTTCCCTTACCACAATCCAGATTCTTTTGGGGAGTTACCAGTACAGTAACCATACCAGGAAGTACTTAATTTATTAAGCTACTGCTTTTCTCAATCTCAGTGGAGATATTTACTGATAAACAGCTACCTACGCAGCATGTTCATGTCGTTCCTAAATGAGCTTTTATCTCTCTCCCCTCACCACAAATCAGATTCTTCTGAGGAGTTCCCAGTACATTATCCTTTCCCCTGTGTAATTACTTTTACAAGCTCCAGCTGTTTTTATTCTCAGAAGGTTTACTCCCTGATATACAGCTGCCTACCCGCTTCGTAAGTGCAGGTCCTAAATGAGCTTTTTTCTGTTCCCTCACCACAATCCAGATTCTTTTGGGGAGTTACCAGTACAGTAACCATACCAGGAAGTACTTAATTTATTAAGCTACTGCTTTTCTTAATCTCAGTGGAGATATTTACTGATAAACAGCTACCTACGCAGCATGTTCATGTCGTTCCTAAATGAGCTTTTATCTCTCTCCCCACACCACAAATCAGATTCTTCTGATGAGTTCCCAGTACATTATCCTTTCCCCTGTGTAATTACCTTAACAGGCTCCAGCTGTTTTTATTCTCAGAAGGTTTACTCCCTGATATACAGCTGCCTACCCCCTTCGTAAGTGCAGGTCCTAAATGAGCTTTTTTCTCTGTTCCCTCACCACAATCCAGATTCTTTTGGGGAGTTACCAGTACAGTAACCATACCAGGAAGTACTTAATTTATTAAGCTACTGCTTTTCTTAATCTCAGTGGAGATATTTACTGATAAACAGCTACCTACGCAGTATGTTCATGTCGTTCCTAAATGAGCTTTTATCTCTCTCCCCTCACCAAAAATCACATTGTTCTGAGGAGTTCCCAGTACATTATCCTTTCCCCTGTGTAATTACCTTAACAAGCTCCAGCTGTTTTTATTCTCAGAAGGTTTACTCCCAGATATACAGCTGCCTACCCCCTTCGTAAGTGCAGGTCCTAAATCAGCTTTTTTCTGTTCCCTCACCACAATCCAGATTCTTTTGGGGAGTTACCAGTACAGTAACCATACCAGGAAGTACTTAATTTAATAAGCTACTGCTTTTCTTAATCTCAGTGGAGATATTTACTATTAAACAGCTACCTACGCAGCATGTTCCTGTCGTTCCTAAATGAGTTTTATATCTCTCCGCTCACCACAAATCAGATTCTTCTGAGGAGTTCCCAGTACATTATCCTTTCCCCTGTGTAATTACCTTAACAAGCTCCAGCTATTTTTATTCTCAGAAGGTTTACTCCCTGATATACAGCTGCCTAGCCCCTTCGTAAGTGCTGGTCCTAAATGAGCTTTTTTCTCTGTTCCCTCACCACAATCCGATTCATTTGGGGAGTTACCAGTATAGTAACCATACCAGGAAGTACTTAATTTATTAAGCTACTGCTTTTCTTAATCTCAGTGGAGATATTTACTGATAAACAGCTACGTATGCAGCATGTTCATGTCGTTCCTAAATGAGCTTTTATCTCTCTCCCCTCACCACAAATCAGATTCTTCTGAGGAGTTCCCAGTACATTATCCTTTCCCCTGTGTAATTACCCTAACAAGCTCCCGCTGTTTTTATTCTCAGAAGGTATACTCCCTGATATACAGCTGCCTACCCCCTTCGTAAGTGCAGGTCATAAATGAGCTTTTTCCTCTGTTCCCTCACCACAATCCAGATTCTTTTGGGGAGTTACCAGTACAGTAACCATACCAGGAAGTACTTAATTTATTAAGCTACTGCTTTTCTTAATCTCAGTGGAAATATTTACTGATAAACAGCTACGTACGCAGCAAGTTCATGTCGTTCCTAAATGAGCTTTTATCTCTCTCCCCTCACCACAAATCAGATTCTTCTGAGGAGTTCCCAGTACATTATCCTTTCCCCTGTGTAAATACCTTAACAAGCTCCAGCTGTTTTTATTTTCAGAAGGTTTACTCCCTGATATACAGCTGCCTACCCCTTTCGTAAGTGCAGGTCCTAAATGAGCTTTTTTCTCTGTTCCCTCACCACAATCCAGATTCTTTTGGGGAGTTACCAGTACAGTAATCATACCAGGAAGTACTTAATTTATTAAGCTACTGCTTTTCTTAATCTCAGTGGAGATATTAACTGATAAACAGCTAATTACGCAGCATGTTCATGTCGTTCCTAAATGAGCTTTTATCTCTCTCCCCTCACCACAAATCAGATTCTTCTGAGGAGTTCCCAGTACATTATCCTTTCCCCTGTGTAATTACCTTAACAAGCTCCAGCTCTTTTTATTCTCAGAAAGTTTACTCCCAGATATACTGCTGCCTACCCCCTTCTTAAGTGCAGGTCCTAAATGAGCTTTTTGTCTGTTCCGTCACCACAATCCAGATTCTTTTGGGGAGTTACCAGTACAGTAACCATACCAGGAAGTACTTAATTTATTAAGCTACTGCTTTTCTTAATCTCAGTGGAGATATTTACTGATAAACAGCTACCTACGCAGCATGTTCATGTCGTTCCTAGATGAGCTTTTATCTCTCTCCCCTCACCACAATCAGATTCTTCTGAGGAGTTCCCAGTACATAATCCTTTCCCCTGTGTAATTACCTTAACACGCTCCAGCTGTTTTTATTCTCAGAAGGTTTACTCCCTGATATACAGCTGCCTACCCCCTTCGTAAGTGCAGGTCCTAAATGAGCTTTTTTCTCTGTTCCCTCACCACAATCCAGATTCTTTTGGGGAGTTACCAGTACAGTAACCATACCAGGAAGTACTTAATTTATTAAGCTACTGCTTTTCTTAATCTCAGTGGAGATATGTACTGATAAACATCTACCTACGCAGCATGTTCATGTCGTTCCTAAATGAGCATTTATCTCTCTCCCCTCACCACAAATCAGATTCTTCTGAGGAGTTCCCAGTACATTATCCTTTCCCCTGTATAATTACCTTAACAAGCTCCAGCTGTTTTTATTCTCAGAAGGTTTACTCCCTGATATACAGCTGCCTACCCCTTCGTAAGTGCATATCCTAAATGAGCTTTTTTCTCTGTTCCCTCACCACAATCCAGATTCTTTTGGGGAGTTACCAGTACAGTAACCATACTAGGAAGTACTTAATTTATTAAGCTACTGCTTTTCTTAATCTCAGTGGAGATATTTACTGATAAACAGCTACCTAGGCAGCATGATCATGTCGTTCCTAAATGAGCTTTTATCTCTCTCCCCTCACCACAAATCAGATTCTTCTGAGGAGTTCCCAGTACATTATCCTTTCCCCTGTGTAATTACCTTAACAAGCTCCAGCTTTTTTTATTCTCAGAAGGTTTACTCCCTGATATACAGCTGCCTACCCCCTTCGTAAGTGCAGGTCTTAATGAGCTTTTTTCTCTGTTCCCTCACCACAATCCAGATTCTTCTGGGGAGTTACCAGTACAGTAACCATACCAGGAAGTACTTAATTTATTAAGCTACTGCTTTTCTTAATCTCAGTGGAGATATTTACTGATAAACAGCTACGTACGCAGCATGTTCATGTCGTTCCTAAATGAGCTTTTAGCTCTCTCCCCTCACCACAAATCAGATTCTTCTGAGGAGTTCCCAGTACATTATCCTTTCCCCTGTGTAATTACCTTAACAAGCTCCAGCTGTTTTTATTCTCAGAAGGTTTACTTCCTGATATAAAGCTGCCTAACCCGTTCATAAGTGCAGGTCCTAAATGAGTTGTTTTCTCTGTTCCCTCACCACCACCCTGATTCTTTTGGGGAGTTACCAGTAGAGTAACCATACCAGGAAGTACTTAATTTATTAAGCTACTGCTTTTCTTAATCTCAGTGGAGATATTTACTGATATACAGCTACCTACGCAGCATGTCCATGTCGTTCTAAATGAGCTTTTATCTCTCTCCCCTCACCACAAATCAGATTCTTCTGAGGAGGTCCCAGTACATTATCCTTTCCCCTGTGTAATTACCTTAACAAGCTCCAGCTGTTTTTATTCTCAGAAGGTTTACTCCCTGATATACAGCTGCCTACCCCCTTCGTAAGTGCAGGTCCTAAATGAGCTTTTTTCTCTTTTCCCTCAACACAATCCAGATTCTTTTGGGGAGTTACCAGTACAGTAACCATACCAGGAAGTACTTAATTTATTAAGGTACTGCTTTTCTTAATCTCATTGGAGATATCTACTGAGAAACAGCTACCTACGCAGCATGTTCATGTAGTTCCTAAATGAGGTTTTATCTCTCTCCCATCACCACAAATCAGATTCTTCTGAGGAGTTCCCAGTACATTATCCTTTCCCCTGTGTAATTACTTTAACAAGCTCCAGCTGTTTTTATTCTCAGAAGGTTTACTCCCTGATATACAGCTACCTACCCCTTCGTAAGTGCATGTCCTAAATGAGCTTTTTTCTCTTTTCCCTCACCACAATCCAGATTCTTTTCGGGAGTTACCATACAGTACCCATACCAGGAAGTACTTAATTTATTAAGCTACTGCTTTTCTTAATCTCAGTGGAGATATTTACAGATAAACAGCTACCTACGCAGCATGTTCATGTCGTTCCTAAATGAGCTTTTATCTCTCTCCCCTCACCACAAATGAGATTCTTCTGAGGAGTTCCCAGTACATTATCCCTTCCCCTGTGTAATTACCTTAACAAGCTCCAGCTGTTCTTATTCTCAGAAGTTCAACTCCCTGATATACAGATGCCTACCCCCTTCGTAAGTGCAGGTCCTAAATGAGCTTTTTTCTCTGTTCCCTCACCACAATCCAGATTCTTTTGGGGAGTTACCAGTAGAGTAACCATACCAGGAAGTACTTAATTTATTAAGCTCCTGCTTTTCTTAATCTCAGTGGAGATATTTACTGATAAACAGCTACCTACGCAGCATGTTCATGTCGTTCCTAAATGAGCTTTTATCTCTCTCCCCTCACCACAAATCAGATTCTTCTGAGGAGTTCCCAGTACATTATCCTTTCCCCTGTTTAATTACCTTAACAAGCTCCAGCTGTTTTTATTCTCAGAAGGTTTACTCCCTGATATACAGCTGCCTACCCCCTTCGTAAGTGCAGGTCTTAAATGAGCTTTTTTCTCTGTTCCCTCACCACAATCCAGATTATTTTCGGGAGTTACCAGTACAGTATCCATACCAGGAAGTACTTAATTTATTAAGCTACCGCTTTTCTCAATCTCAGTGGAGATATTTACTGATAAACAGCTACCTACGCAGCAGATTCATGTCGTTCCTAAATGAGCTTTTATCTCTCTCCCGTCACCACAAATGAGATTCTTCTGAGGAGTTCCCAGTACATTATCCTTTCCCCTGTGTAATTACGTTAACAAGCTCCAGCTGTTTTTATTCTCAGAAGTTTTGCTCCCTGATATACAGCTGCCTACCCCCTTCGTAAGTGCAGGTCATAAATGAGCTTTTTTCTCTGTTCCCTCACCACAATCCAGATTCTTTTGGGGAGTTACCAGTACAGAAACCATACACGGAAGTACTTAATTTATTAAGCTACTGCTTTTCTTAATCTCAGTGGAGATATTTACTGATAAACAGCTACCTACGCAGCATGTTCATGTCGTTCGTAAATGAGCTTTTATCTTTCTCCCCTCACCACAAATCAGATTCTTCTGAAGGAGTTCCCAGTACATTGTCCTTTCCCCTGTGTAATTACCTTAACAATCTCCAGCTGTTTTTATTCTCAGAAGGTTTACTCCCTGATATACAGCTGCCTATCCCCTTCGTAATTGCAGGTCCTCAATGAGCTTTTTTCTCTGTTACCTCACCACAATCCAGATTCTTTTGGGGAGTTACCAGTACAGTTACCATACCAGGAAGTACTTAATTTATTAAGCTACTGCTTTTCTTATTCTCAGTGGAGATATTTACTGATAAACAGCTACCTACGCAGCATGTTCATGTCGTTCCTAAATGAGCTTTTATCTCTCTCCCCTCACCACAAATCAGATTCTTCTGAGGAGTTCCCAGTACATTATCCTTTCCCCTGTGTAATTACCTTAACAAGCTCCAGCTGTTTTTATTCTCAGAAGGTTTACTCCCTGATATACAGCTGCCTACCCCCTTCGTAAGTGCAGGTCCTAAATGAGCTTTTTTCTCTGTTCCCTCACCACAATCCAGATTCTTTTGGGGAGTTACCAGTACAGTAACCATACCAGGAAGTACTTAATTTATTAAGCTACTGCTTTTCTTAATCTCAGTGGAGATATGTACTGATAAACAGCTACCTACGCAGCATGTTCATGTCGTTCCTAAATGAGCATTTATCTCTCTCCCCTCACCACAAATCAGATTCTTCTGAGGAGTTCCCAGTACATTATCCTTTCCCCTGTATAATTACCTTAACAAGCTCCAGCTGTTTTTATTCTCAGAAGGTTTACTCCCTGATATACAGCTGCCTACCCCTTCGTAAGTGCATATCCTAAATGAGCTTTTTTCTCTGTTCCCTCACCACAATCCAGATTCTTTTGGGGAGTTACCAGTACAGTAACCATACTAGGAAGTACTTAATTTATTAAGCTACTGCTTTTCTTAATCTCAGTGGAGATATTTACTGATAAACAGCTACCTAGGCAACATGATCATGTCGTTCCTAAATGAGCTTTTATCTCTCTCCCCTCACCACAAATCAGATTCTTCTGAGGAGTTCCCAGTACATTATCCTTTCCCCTGTGTAATTACCTTAACAAGCTCCAGCTTTTTTTATTCTCAGAAGGTTTACTCCCTGATATACAGCTGCCTACCCCCTTCGTAAGTGCAGGTCTTATTGAGCTTTTTTCTCTGTTCCCTCACCACAATCCAGATTCTTTTGGGGAGTTACCAGTACAGTAACCATACCAAGAAGTACTTAATTTATTAAGCTACTGCTTTTCTTAATCTCAGTGGAGATATTTAATGATAAACAGCTACGTACGCAGCATGTTCATGTCGTTCCTAAATGAGCTTTTATCTCTCTCCCCTCACCACAAATCAGATTCTTCTGAGGAGTTCCCAGTACATTATCCTTTCCCCTGTGTAATTACCTTAACAAGCTCCAGCTGTTTTTATTCTCAGAAGGTTTACTCCCTGATATAAAGCTGCCTACCCCGTTCATAAGTGCAGGTCCTAAATGAGTTGTTTTCTCTGTTCCCTCACCACCACCCAGATTCTTTTGGGGAGTTACCAGTAGAGTAACCATACCAGGAAGTACTTAATTTATTAAGCTACTGCTTTTCTTAATCTCAGTGGAGATATTTACTGATATACAGCTACCTACGCAGCATGTCCATGTCGTTCTAAATGAGCTTTTATCTCTCTCCCCTCACCACAAATCAGATTCTTCTGAGGAGGTCCCAGTACATTATCCTTTCCCCTGTGTAATTACCTTAACAAGCTCCAGCTGTTTTTATTCTCAGAAGGTTTACTCCCTGATATACAGCTGCCTACCCTCTTCGTAAGTGCAGGTCCTAAATGAGCTTTTTTCTCTTTTCCCTCAACACAATCCTGATTCTTTTGGGGAGTTACCAGTACAGTAACCATACCAGGAAGTACTTAATTTATTAAGCTACTGCTTTTCTTAATCTCATTGGAGATATCTACTGAGAAACAGCTACCTACGCAGCATGTTCATGTAGTTCCTAAATGAGGTTTTATCTCTCTCCCATCACCACAAATCAGATTCTTCTGAGGAGTTCCCAGTACATTATCCTTTCCCCTGTGTAATTACTTTAACAAGCTCCAGCTGTTTTTATTCTCAGAAGGTTTACTCCCTGATATACAGCTGCCTACCCCTTCGTAAGTGCATGTCCTAAATGAGCTTTTTTCTCTTTTCCCTCACCACAATCCAGATTCTTTTGGGGAGTTACCATACAGTACCCATACCAGGAAGTACTTAATTTATTAAGCTACTGCTTTTCTTAATCTCAGTGGAGATATTTACTGATTAACAGCTACCTACGCAGCATGTTCATGTCGTTCCTAAATGAGCTTTTATCTCTCTCCCCTCACCACAAATGAGATTCTTCTGAGGAGTTCCCAGTACATTATCCCTTCCCCTGTGTAATTACCTTAACAAGCTCCAGCTGTTCTTATTCTCAGAAGTTCAACTCCCTGATATACAGATGCCTACCCCCTTCGTAAGTGCAGGACCTAAATGAGCTTTTTTCTCTGTTCCCTCACCACAATCCAGATTCTTTTCGGGAGTTACCAGTAGAGTAACCATACCAGGAAGTACTTAATTTATTAAGCTACTGCTTTTCTTAATCTCAGTGGAGATATTTACTGATAAACAGCTACGTACGCAGCATGTTCATGTCGTTCCTAAATGAGCTTTTAGCTCTCTCCCCTCACCACAAATCAGATTCTTCTGAGGAGTTCCCAGTACATTATCCTTTCCCCTGTGTAATTACCTTAACAAGCTCCAGCTGTTTTTATTCTCAGAAGGTTTACTCCCTGATATAAAGCTGCCTAACCCGTTCATAAGTGCAGGTCCTAAATGAGTTGTTTTCTCTGTTCCCTCACCACCACCCAGATTCTTTTGGGGAGTTACCAGTAGAGTAACCATACCAGGAAGTACTTAATTTTTAAGCTACTGCTTTTCTTAATCTCAGTGGAGATATTTACTGATATACAGCTACCTACGCAGCATGTCCATGTCGTTCTAAATGAGCTTTTATCTCTCTCCCCTCACCACAAATCAGATTCTTCTGAGGAGGTCCCAGTACATTATCCTTTCCCCTGTGTAATTACCTTAACAAGCTCCAGCTGTTTTTATTCTCAGAAGGTTTACTCCCTGATATACAGCTGCCTACCCCCTTCGTAAGTGCAGGTCCTAAATGAGCTTTTTTCTCTTTTCCCTCAACACAATCCAGATTCTTTTGGGGAGTTACCAGTACAGTAACCATACCAGGAAGTACTTAATTTATTAAGGTACTGCTTTTCTTAATCTCATTGGAGATATCTACTGAGAAACAGCTACCTACGCAGCATGTTCATGTAGTTCCTAAATGAGGTTTTATCTCTCTCCCATCACCACAAATCAGATTCTTCTGAGGAGTTCCCAGTACATTATCCTTTCCCCTGTGTAATTACTTTAACAAGCTCCAGCTGTTTTTATTCTCAGAAGGTTTACTCCCTGATATACAGCTACCTACCCCTTCGTAAGTGCATGTCCTAAATGAGCTTTTTTCTCTTTTCCCTCACCACAATCCAGATTCTTTTGGGGAGTTACCATACAGTACCCATACCAGGAAGTACTTAATTTATTAAGCTACTGCTTTTCTTAATCTCAGTGGAGATATTTACAGATAAACAGCTACGTATGCAGCATGTTCATGTCGTTCCTAAATGAGCTTTTATCTCTCTCCCCTCACCACAAATGAGATTCTTCTGAGGAGTTCCCAGTACATTATCCCTTCCCCTGTGTAATTACCTTAACAAGCTCCAGCTGTTCTTATTCTCAGAAGTTCAACTCCCTGATATACAGATGCCTACCCCCTTCGTAAGTGCAGGTCCTAAATGAGCTTTTTTCTCTGTTCCCTCACCACAATCCAGATTCTTTTGGGGAGTTACCAGTAGAGTAACCATACCAGGAAGTACTTAATTTATTAAGCTACTGCTTTTCTTAATCTCAGTGGAGATATTTACTGATAAACAGCTACCTACGCAGCATGTTCATGTCGTTCCTAAATGAGCTTTTATCTCTCTCCCCTCACCACAAATCAGATTCTTCTGAGGAGTTCCCAGTACATTATCCTTTCCCCTGTTTAATTACCTTAACAAGCTCCAGCTGTTTTTATTCTCAGAAGGTTTACTCCCTGATATACAGCTGCCTACCCCCTTCGTAAGTGCAGGTCTTAAATGAGCTTTTTTCTCTGTTCCCTCACCACAATCCAGATTCTTTTCGGGAGTTACCAGTACAGTAACCATACCAGGAAGTACTTAATTTATTAAGCTACCGCTTTTCTCAATCTCAGTGGAGATATTTACTGATAAACAGCTACCTACGCAGCAGATTCATGTCGTTCCTAAATGAGCTTTTATCTCTCTCCCGTCACCACAAATGAGATTCTTCTGAGGAGTTCCCAGTACATTATCCTTTTCCCTGTGTAATTACGTTAACAAGCTCCAGCTGTTTTTATTCTCAGAAGTTTTGCTCCCTGATATACAGCTGCCTACCCCCTTCGTAAGTGCAGGTCATAAATGAGCTTTTTTCTCTGTTCCCTCACCACAATCCAGATTCTTTTGGGGAGTTACCAGTACAGAAACCATACACGGAAGTACTTAATTTATTAAGCTACTGCTTTTCTTAATCTCAGTGGAGATATTTACTGATAAACAGCTACCTACGCAGCATGTTCATGTCGTTCGTAAATGAGCTTTTATCTTTCTCCCCTCACCACAAATCAGATTCTTCTGAAGGAGTTCCCAGTACATTGTCCTTTCCCCTGTGTAATTACCTTAACAATCTCCAGCTGTTTTTATTCTCAGAAGGTTTACTCCCTGATATACAGCTGCCTATCCCCTTCGTAATTGCAGGTCCTAAATGAGCTTTTTTCTCTGTTCCCTCACCACAATCCAGATTCTTTTGGGGAGTTACCAGTACAGTTACCATACCAGGAAGTACTTAATTTATTAAGCTACTGCTTTTCTTATTCTCAGTGGAGATATTTACTGATAAACAGCTACCTACGCAGCATGTTCATGTCGTTCCTAAATGAGCTTTTATCTCTCTCCCCTCACCACAAATCAGATTCTTCTGAGGAGTTCCCAGTACATTATCCTTTCCCCTGTGTAATTACCTTAACAAGCTCCAGCTGTTTTTATTCTCAGAAGGTTTACTCCCTGATATACAGCTGCCTACCCCCTTCGTAAGTGCAGGTCCTAAATGAGCTTTTTTCTCTGTTCCCTCACCACAATCCAGATTCTTTTGGGGAGTTACCAGTACAGTAACCATACCAGGAAGTACTTAATTTATTAAGCTACTGCTTTTCTTAATCTCAGTGGAGATATGTACTGATAAACAGCTACCTACGCAGCATGTTCATGTCGTTCCTAAATGAGCATTTATCTCTCTCCCCTCACCACAAATCAGATTCTTCTGAGGAGTTCCCAGTACATTATCCTTTCCCCTGTATAATTACCTTAACAAGCTCCAGCTGTTTTTATTCTCAGAAGGTTTACTCCCTGATATACAGCTGCCTACCCCTTCGTAAGTGCATATCCTAAATGAGCTTTTTTCTCTGTTCCCTCACCACAATCCAGATTCTTTTGGGGAGTTACCAGTACAGTAACCATACTAGGAAGTACTTAATTTATTAAGCTACTGCTTTTCTTAATCTCAGTGGAGATATTTACTGATAAACAGCTACCTAGGCAACATGATCATGTCGTACCTAAATGAGCTTTTATCTCTCTCCCCTCACCACAAATCAGATTCTTCTGAGGAGTTCCCAGTACATTATCCTTTCCCCTGTGTAATTACCTTAACAAGCTCCAGCTTTTTTTATTCTCAGAAGGTTTACTCCCTGATATACAGCTGCCTACCCCCTTCGTAAGTGCAGGTCTTATTGAGCTTTTTTCTCTGTTCCCTCACCACAATCCAGATTCTTTTGGGGAGTTACCAGTACAGTAACCATACCAAGAAGTACTTAATTTATTAAGCTACTGCTTTTCTTAATCTCAGTGGAGATATTTAATGATAAACAGCTACGTACGCAGCATGTTCATGTCGTTCCTAAATGAGCTTTTATCTCTCTCCCCTCACCACAAATCAGATTCTTGTGAGGAGTTCCCAGTACATTATCCTTTCCCCTGTGTAATTACCTTAACAAGCTCCAGCTGTTTTTATTCTCAGAAGGTTTACTCCCTGATATAAAGCTGCCTACCCCGTTCATAAGTGCAGGTCCTAAATGAGTTGTTTTCTCTGTTCCCTCACCACCACCCAGATTCTTTTGGGGAGTTACCAGTAGAGTAACCATACCAGGAAGTACTTAATTTATTAAGCTACTGCTTTTCTTAATCTCAGTGGAGATATTTACTGATATACAGCTACCTACGCAGCATGTCCATGTCGTTCTAAATGAGCTTTTATCTCTCTCCCCTCACCACAAATCAGATTCTTCTGAGGAGGTCCCAGTACATTATCCTTTCCCCTGTGTAATTACCTTAACAAGCTCCAGCTGTTTTTATTCTCAGAAGGTTTACTCCCTGATATACAGCTGCCTACCCTCTTCGTAAGTGCAGGTCCTAAATGAGCTTTTTTCTCTTTTCCCTCAACACAATCCTGATTCTTTTGGGGAGTTACCAGTACAGTAACCATACCAGGAAGTACTTAATTTATTAAGCTACTGCTTTTCTTAATCTCATTGGAGATATCTACTGAGAAACAGCTACCTACGCAGCATGTTCATGTAGTTCCTAAATGAGGTTTTATCTCTCTCCCATCACCACAAATCAGATTCTTCTGAGGAGTTCCCAGTACATTATCCTTTCCCCTGTGTAATTACTTTAACAAGCTCCAGCTGTTTTTATTCTCAGAAGGTTTACTCCCTGATATACAGCTGCCTACCCCTTCGTAAGTGCATGTCCTAAATGAGCTTTTTTCTCTTTTCCCTCACCACAATCCAGATTCTTTTGGGGAGTTACCATACAGTACCCATACCAGGAAGTACTTAATTTATTAAGCTACTGCTTTTCTTAATCTCAGTGGAGATATTTACTGATTAACAGCTACCTACGCAGCATGTTCATGTCGTTCCTAAATGAGCTTTTATCTCTCTCCCCTCACCACAAATGAGATTCTTCTGAGGAGTTCCCAGTACATTATCCCTTCCCCTGTGTAATTACCTTAACAAGCTCCAGCTGTTCTTATTCTCAGAAGTTCAACTCCCTGATATACAGATGCCTACCCCCTTCGTAAGTGCAGGACCTAAATGAGCTTTTTTCTCTGTTCCCTCACCACAATCCAGATTCTTTTCGGGAGTTACCAGTAGAGTAACCATACCAGGAAGTACTTAATTTATTAAGCTACTGCTTTTCTTAATCTCAGTGGAGATATTTACTGATAAACAGCTACCTACGCAGCATGTTCATGTCGTTCCTAAATGAGCTTTTATCTCTATCCCCTCACCACAAATCAGATTCTTCTGAGGAGTTCCCAGTACATTATCCTTTCCCCTGTTTAATTACCTTAACAAGCTCCAGCTGTTTTTATTCTCAGAAGGTTTACTCCCTGATATACAGCTGCCTACCCCCTTCGTAAGTGCAGGTCTTAAATGAGCTTTTTTCTCTTTTCCCTCACCACAATCCAGATTCTTTTCGGGAGTTACCAGTACAGTAACCATACCAGGAAGTACTTAATTTATTAAGCTACCGCTTTTCTCAATCTCAGTGGAGATATTTACTGATAAACAGCTACCTACGCAGCAGATTCATGTCGTTCCTAAATGAGCTTTTATCTCTCTCCCGTCACCACAAATGAGATTCTTCTGAGGAGTTCCCAGTACATTATCCTTTCCCCTGTGTAATTACGTTAACAAGCTCCAGCTGTTTTTATTCTCAGAAGGTTTGCTCCCTGATATACAGCTGCCTACCCCCTTCGTAAGTGCAGGTCATAAATGAGCTTTTTTCTCTGTTCCCTCACCACAATCCAGATTCTTTTGGGGAGTTACCAGTACAGAAACCATACACGGAAGTATTTAATTTATTAAGCTACTGCTTTTCTTAATCTCAGTGGAGATATTTACTGATAAACGGCTACCTACGCAGCATGTTCATGTCGTTCGTAAATGAGCTTTTATCTTTCTCCCCTCACCACAAATCAGATTCTTCTGAAGGAGTTCCCAGTACATTGTCCTTTCCCCTGTGTAATTACCTTAACAATCTCCAGCTGTTTTTATTCTCAGAAGGTTTACTCCCTGATATACAGCTGCCTATCCCCTTCGTAATTGCAGGTCCTAAATGAGCTTTTTTCTCTGTTACCTCACCACAATCCAGATTCTTTTGGGGAGTTACCAGTACAGTTACCATACCAGGAAGTACTTAATTTATTAAGCTACTGCTTTTCTTAATCTCAGTGGAGATATTTACTGATAAACAGCTACCTACGCAGCATGTTCATGTCGTTCCTAAATGAGCTTTTATCTCTCTCCCCTCACCACAAATCAGATTCTTCTGAGGAGTTCCCAGTACATTATCCTTTCCCCTGTGTAATTACCTTAACAAGCTCCAGCTGTTTTTATTCTCAGAAGGTTTACTCCCTGATATACAGCTGCCTACCCCCTTCGTAAGTGCAGGTCCTAAATGAGCTTTTTTCTCTGTTCCCTCACCACAATCCAGATTCTTTTGGGGAGTTACCAGTACAGTAACCATACCAGGAAGTACTTAATTTATTAAGCTACTGCTTTTCTTAATCTCAGTGGAGATATGTACTGATAAACAGCTACCTACGCAGCATGTTCATGTCGTTCCTAAATGAGCATTTATCTCTCTCCCCTCACCACAAATCAGATTCTTCTGAGGAATTCCCAGTACATTATCCTTTCCCCTGTATAATTACCTTAACAAGCTCCAGCTGTTTTTATTCTCAGAAGGTTTACTCCCTGATATACAGCTGCCTACCCCTTCGTAAGTGCATATCCTAAATGAGCTTTTTTCTCTGTTCCCTCACCACAATCCAGATTCTTTTGGGGAGTTACCAGTACAGTAACCATACTAGGAAGTACTTAATTTATTAAGCTACTGCTTTTCTTAATCTCAGTGGAGATATTTACTGATAAACAGCTACCTAGGCAGCATGATCATGTCGTTCCTAAATGAGCTTTTATCTCTCTCCCCTCACCACAAATCAGATTCTTCTGAGGAGTTCCCAGTACATTATCCTTTCCCCTGTGTAATTACCTTAACAAGCTCCAGCTTTTTTTATTCTCAGAAGGTTTACTCCCTGATATACAGCTGCCTACCCCCTTCGTAAGTGCAGGTCCTAAATGAGCTTTTTTCTCTGTTCCCTCACCACAATCCAGATTCTTTTGGGGAGTTACCAGTACAGTAACCATACCAAGAAGTACTTAATTTATTAAGCTACTGCTTTTCTTAATCTCAGTGGAGATATTTAATGATAAACAGCTACGTACGCAGCATGTTCATGTCGTTCCTAAATGAGCTTTTATCTCTCTCCCCTCACCACAAATCAGATTCTTCTGAGGAGTTCCCAGTACATTATCCTTTCCCCTGTGTAATTACCTTAACAAGCTCCAGCTGTTTTTATTCTCAGAAGGTTTACTCCCTGATATAAAGCTGCCTACCCCGTTCATAAGTGCAGGTCCTAAATGAGTTGTTTTCTCTGTTCCCTCACCACCACCCAGATTCTTTTGGGGAGTTACCAGTAGAGTAACCATACCAGGAAGTACTTAATTTATTAAGCTACTGCTTTTCTTAATCTCAGTGGAGATATTTACTGATATACAGCTACCTACGCAGCATGTCCATGTCGTTCTAAATGAGCTTTTATCTCTCTCCCCTCACCACAAATCAGATTCTTCTGAGGAGGTCCCAGTACATTATCCTTTCCCCTGTGTAATTACCTTAACAAGCTCCAGCTGTTTTTATTCTCAGAAGGTTTACTCCCTGATATACAGCTGCCTACCCCTTCGTAAGTGCATGTCCTAAATGAGCTTTTTTCTCTTTTCCCTCACCACAATCCAGATTCTTTTGGGGAGTTACCATACAGTACCCATACCAGGAAGTACTTAATTTATTAAGCTACTGCTTTTCTTAATCTCAGTGGAGATATTTACTGATTAACAGCTACCTACGCAGCATGTTCATGTCGTTCCTAAATGAGCTTTTATCTCTCTCCCCTCACCACAAATGAGATTCTTCTGAGGAGTTCCCAGTACATTATCCCTTCCCCTGTGTAATTACCTTAACAAGCTCCAGCTGTTCTTATTCTCAGAAGTTCAACTCCCTGATATACAGATGCCTACCCCCTTCGTAAGTGCAGGACCTAAATGAGCTTTTTTCTCTGTTCCCTCACCACAATACAGATTCTTTTGGGGAGTTACCAGTACAGTAACCATTCCAGGAAGTACTTAATTTATTAAGCTACTGCTTTTCTTAATCTCAGTGGAGATATTTACTGATAAACAGCTACATACGCAGCATGTTCATGTCGTTCCTAAATGAGCTTTTATCTCTCTCCCCTCACCACAAATCAGATTCTTCTGAGGAGTTCCCAGTACATTATCCTTTCCCCTGTGTAATTACCTTAACAAGCTCCAGCTGTTTTTATTCTCAGAAGGTTTACTCCCTGATATACAGATGCCTACCCCCTTCGTAAGTGCAGGACCTAAATGAGCTTTTTTCTCTGTTCCCTCACCACAATCCAGATTCTTTTGGGGAGTTACCAGTACAGTGACCATACCAGGAAGTACTTAATTTATTAAGCAACTACTATTCTTAATCTCAGTGGAGATATTTACTGATAAACAGCTACCTACGCAGCATGTTCATGTCGTTCCTAAATGAGCTTTTATCTCTCTCCCCTCACCACAAATCAGATTCTTCTGAGGAGTTCCAGGTACATTATCCTTTCCCCTGTGTAATTACCTTAACAAGCTCCAGCTGTTTTTATTCTCAGAAGGTTTACTTCCTGATATACAGCTGCCTACCCCCTTCGTAAGTGCAGGTCCTAAATGAGCTATTTTCTCTGTTCCCTCACCACAATCTAGATTCTTTTGGTGAGTTACCAGTACAGTAACCATACCAGGAAGTACTTAATTTATTAAGCTACTGCTTTTCTTAATCTCAGTGGAGATATTTACTGATAAACAGCTACCTACGCAGCATGTTCATGTCGTTCCTAAATGAGCTATTATCTCTTTCCCCTCACCACAAATCAGATTTTTCTGAGGAGTTCCCAGTACATTATCCTTTCCCCTGTGTAATTACCTTAACAAGCTCCAGCTGTTTTTATTCTCAGAAGGTTTACTCCCTGATATACAGCTGCCTACCCCCTTCGTAAGTGCAGGTCCTAAATGAGCTTTTTTCTCTGTTCCCTCACCACAATCCAGATTCTTTTGGGGAGTTACCAGTACAGTAACCATACCAGGAAGTACTTAATTTATTAAGCAACTGCTATTCTTAATCTCAGTGGAGATATTTACTGATAAACAGCTACCTACGCAGCATGTTCATGTCGTTCCTAAATGAGCTTTTATCTCTCTCCCCTCACCACAAATCAGATTCTTCTGAGGAGTTCCCAGTACATTATCCTTTCCCCTGTGTAATTACCTTAACAAGCTCCAGCTGTTTTTATTCTCAGAAGGTTTACTCCCTGTTATACAGCTGCCTACCCCCTTCGTAAGTGCAGGTCCTAAATGAGCTTTTTCTCTCTTCCCTCACCACAATCCAGATTCTTTTGGGGAGTTACCAGTACAGTAACCATACCAGGAAGTACTTAATTTATTAAGCTACTGCTTTTCTTAATCTCAGTGGAGATATTTACTGATAAACAGCTACCTACGCAGCATGTTCATGTCGTTCTTAGATGAGCTTTTATCTCTCTCCCCTCACCACAAATCAGATTCTTCTGAGGAGTTCCCAGTACATTATCCTTTCCCCTGTGTAATTACCTTAACAAGCTCCAGCTGTTTTTATTCTCAGAAGGTTTACTTCCTGATATACAGCTGCCTACCCCCTTCATAAGTGCAGGTCCTAAATGAGCTTTTTTCTCTGTTCCCTCACCACAATCCAGATTCTTTTGGTGAGTTACCAGTACAGTAACCATACCAGGAAGTACTTAGTTTATTAAGCTACTGCTTTTCTTAATCTCAGTGGAGATATTTACTGATAAACAGCTACCTACGCAGCATGTTCATGTCGTTCCTAAATGAGCTATTATCTCTTTCCCCTCACCACAAATCAGATTTTTCTGAGGAGTTCCCAGTACATTATCCTTTCCCCTGTGTAATTACCTTAACAAGCTCCAGCTGTTTTTATTCTCAGAAGGTTTACTCCCTGATATACAGCTGCCTACCCCCTTCGTAAGTGCAGGTCCTAAATGAGCTTTTTTCTCTGTTCCCTCACCACAATCCAGATTCTTTTGGGGAGTTACCAGTACAGTAACCATACCAGGAAGTACTTAATTTATTAAGCAACTGCTATTCTTAATCTCAGTGGAGATATTTACTGATAAACAGCTACCTACGCAGCATGTTCATGTCGTTCCTAAATGAGCTTTTATCTCTCTCCCCTCACCACAAATCAGATTCTTCTGAGGAGTTCCCAGTATATTATCCTTTCCCCTGTGTAATTACCTTAACAAGCTCCAGCTGTTTTTATTCTCAGAAGGTTTACTCCCTGATATACAACAGCCTATCCCCTTCGTAAGTGCAGGTCCTAAATGAGCTTTTTTCTCTGTTCCCTCACCACAATCCAGATTCTTTTGGGGAGTTACCAGTACAGTAACCATACCAGGAAGTACTTAATTTATTAAGCTACTGCTTTTCTTAATCTTAGTGGAGATATTTACTGATAACCAGCTACGTACGCAGCATGTTCATGTCGTTCTTAAATGAGCTTTTATCTCTCTCCCCTCACCACAAATCAGATTCTTCTGAGGAGTTCCCAGTACATTATCCTTTCCCCTGTGTAATTACCTTAACAAGCTCCAGCTGTTTTTATTCTAAGAAGCTTTACTCCCTGATATACAGCTGCCTACCCCCTTCGTAAGTGCAGGTCCTAAATGAGCTTTTTTCTCTGTTCCCTCACCACAATCCAGATTCTTTTGGGGAGTTACCAGTACAGTAACCATACCAGGAAGTACTTAATTTATTAAGCTACTGCTTTTCTTAATCTCAGTGGAGATATTTACTGATAAACAGCTACCTACGCAGCATGTTCGTCGTTCATAAATGAGCTTTTATGTCTCTCCCCTTACCACGAATCAGATTCTTCTGAGGAGTTCCCAGTACATTATCCTTTCCCCTGTGTAATTTCCTTAACAAGCTCCAGCTGTTTTTATTCTCAGAAGGTTTACTCCCTGATATACAGCTGCCTACCCCCTTCGTAAGTGCAGGTCCTAAATGAGCTTTTTTCTCTGTTCCCTCACCTCAATCCAGATTCGTTAAGGGAGTTACCAATACAGTAACCATACCAGGAAGTACTTAATTTATTAAGCTACTGCTTTTCTTAATCTCAGTGGAGATATTTACTGATAAACAGCTACCTACGGAGCATGTTCATGTCGTTCCTAAATGAGCTTTTATCTCTCTCCATTCACCACAAATCAGATTCTTCTGAGGAGTTCCCAGAAGATTATCCTCTCCCCTATGTAATTACCTTAACAAGCTCCAGCTGTTTTTATTCTCAGAAGGTTTACTCACTAATATACTGCTGCCTACCCCCTTCGTAAGTGCAGGTCTTAAATGAGCTTTTTTGTCTGTTCCCTCACCACAATCCACATTCTTTTGGGGAGTTACCAGTACAGTAACCATACCAGGAAGTACTTAATTTATTAAGCTAAAGCTTTTCTTAATCTCAGTGGAGATATTTACTGATAAACAGCTACCTACGCAGCATGTTCATGTCGTTCCTAAATGAGTTATTATCTCTTTCCCCTCACCACAAATCAGATTTTTCTGAGGAGTTCCCAGTACATTATCCTTTCCCCTGTGTAATTACCTTAACAAGCTCCAGCTGTTTTTATTCTCAGAAGGTTTACTCCCTGATATACAGCTGCCTACCCCCTTCGTAAGTGCAGGTCCTAAATGAGCTTTTTTCTCTGTTACCTCACCACAATCCAGATTCTTTTGGGGAGTTACCAGTACAGTAACCATTCCAGGAAGTACTTAATTTATTAAGCTACTGCTTTTCTTAATCTCAGTGGAGATATTTACTGATAAACAGCTACATACGCAGCATGTTCATGTCGTTCCTAAATGAGCTTTTATCTCTCTCCCCTCACCACAAATCAGATTCTTCTGAGGAGTTCCCAGTACATTATCCTTTCCCCTGTGTAATTACCTTAACAAGCTCCAGCTGTTTTTATTCTCAGAAGGTTTACTCCCTGATATACAGATGCCTACCCCCTTCGTAAGTGCAGGACCTAAATGAGCTTTTTTCTCTGTTCCCTCACCACAATCCAGATTCTTTTGGGGAGTTACCAGTACAGTGACCATACCAGGAAGTACTTAATTTATTAAGCAACTACTATTCTTAATCTCAGTGGAGATATTTACTGATAAACAGCTACCTACGCAGCATGTTCATGTCGTTCCTAAATGAGCTTTTATCTCTCTCCCCTCACCACAAATCAGATTCTTCTGAGGAGTTCCAGGTACATTATCCTTTCCCCTGTGTAATTACCTTAACAAGCTCCAGCTGTTTTTATTCTCAGAAGGTTTACTTCCTGATATACAGCTGCCTACCCCCTTCGTAAGTGCAGGTCCTAAATGAGCTATTTTCTCTGTTCCCTCACCACAATCTAGATTCTTTTGGTGAGTTACCAGTACAGTAACCATACCAGGAAGTACTTAATTTATTAAGCTACTGCTTTTCTTAATCTCAGTGGAGATATTTACTGATAAACAGCTACCTACGCAGCATGTTCATGTCGTTCCTAAATGAGCTATTATCTCTTTCCCCTCACCACAAATCAGATTTTTCTGAGGAGTTCCCAGTACATTATCCTTTCCCCTGTGTAATTACCTTAACAAGCTCCAGCTCTTTTTATTCTCAGAAGGTTTACTCCCTGATATACAGCTGCCTACCCCCTTCGTAAGTGCAGGTCCTAAATGAGCTTTTTTCTCTGTTCCCTCACCACAATCCAGATTCTTTTGGGGAGTTACCAGTACAGTAACCATACCAGGAAGTACTTAATTTATTAAGCAACTGCTATTCTTAATCTCAGTGGAGATATTTACTGATAAACAGCTACCTACGCAGCATGTTCATGTCGTTCCTAAATGAGCTTTTATCTCTCTCCCCTCACCACAAATCAGATTCTTCTGAGGAGTTCCCAGTACATTATCCTTTCCCCTGTGTAATTACCTTAACAAGCTCCAGCTGTTTTTATTCTCAGAAGGTTTACTCCCTGTTATACAGCTGCCTACCCCCTTCGTAAGTGCAGGTCCTAAATGAGCTTTTTTCTCTCTTCCCTCACCACAATCCAGATTCTTTTGGGGAGTTACCAGTACAGTAACCATACCAGGAAGTACTTAATTTATTAAGCTACTGCTTTTCTTAATCTCAGTGGAGATATTTACTGATAAACAGCTACCTACGCAGCATGTTCATGTCGTTCTTAGATGAGCTTTTATCTCTCTCCCCTCACCACAAATCAGATTCTTCTGAGGAGTTCCCAGTACATTATCCTTTCCCCTGTGTAATTACCTTAACAAGCTCCAGCTGTTTTTATTCTCAGAAGGTTTACTTCCTGATATACAGCTGCCTACCCCCTTCATAAGTGCAGGTCCTAAATGAGCTTTTTTCTCTGTTCCCTCACCACAATCCAGATTCTTTTGGTGAGTTACCAGTACAGTAACCATACCAGGAAGTACTTAGTTTATTAAGCTACTGCTTTTCTTAATCTCAGTGGAGATATTTACTGATAAACAGCTACCTACGCAGCATGTTCATGTCGTTCCTAAATGAGCTATTATCTCTTTCCCCTCACCACAAATCAGATTTTTCTGAGGAGTTCCCAGTACATTATCCTTTCCCCTGTGTAATTACCTTAACAAGCTCCAGCTGTTTTTATTCTCAGAAGGTTTACTCCCTGATATACAGCTGCCTACCCCCTTCGTAAGTGCAGGTCCTAAATGAGCTTTTTTCTCTGTTCCCTCACCACAATCCAGATTCTTTTGGGGAGTTACCAGTACAGTAACCATACCAGGAAGTACTTAATTTATTAAGCAACTGCTATTCTTAATCTCAGTGGAGATATTTACTGATAAACAGCTACCTACGCAGCATGTTCATGTCGTTCCTAAATGAGCTTTTATCTCTCTCCCCTCACCACAAATCAGATTCTTCTGAGGAGTTCCCAGTATATTATCCTTTCCCCTGTGTAATTACCTTAACAAGCTCCAGCTGTTTTTATTCTCAGAAGGTTTACTCCCTGATATACAGCAGCCTATCCCCTTCGTAAGTGCAGGTCCTAAATGAGCTTTTTTCTCTGTTCCCTCACCACAATCCAGATTCTTTTGGGGAGTTACCAGTACAGTAACCATACCAGGAAGTACTTAATTTATTAAGCTACTGCTTTTCTTAATCTTAGTGGAGATATTTACTGATAACCAGCTACGTACGCAGCATGTTCATGTCGTTCTTAAATGAGCTTTTATCTCTCTCCCCTCACCACAAATCAGATTCTTCTGAGGAGTTCCCAGTCCATTATCCTTTCCCCTGTGTAATTACCTTAACAAGCTCCAGCTGTTTTTATTCTAAGAAGCTTTACTCCCTGATATACAGCTGCCTACCCCCTTCGTAAGTGCAGGTCCTAAATGAGCTTTTTTCTCTGTTCCCTCACCACAATCCAGATTCTTTTGGGGAGTTACCAGTACAGTAACCATACCAGGAAGTACTTAATTTATTAAGCTACTGCTTTTCTTAATCTCAGTGGAGATATTTACTGATAAACAGCTACCTACGCAGCATGTTCGTCGTTCATAAATGAGCTTTTATGTCTCTCCCCTTACCACGAATCAGATTCTTCTGAGGAGTTCCCAGTACATTATCCTTTCCCCTGTGTAATTTCCTTAACAAGCTCCAGCTGTTTTTATTCTCAGAAGGTTTACTCCCTGATATACAGCTGCCTACCCCCTTCGTAAGTGCAGGTCCTAAATGAGCTTTTTTCTCTGTTCCCTCACCTCAATCCAGATTCGTTTAGGGAGTTACCAATACAGTAACCATACCAGGAAGTACTTAATTTATTAAGCTACTGCTTTTCTTAATCTCAGTGGAGATATTTACTGATAAACAGCTACCTACGGAGCATGTTCATGTCGTTCCTAAATGAGCTTTTATCTCTCTCCATTCACCACAAATCAGATTCTTCTGAGGAGTTCCCAGAAGATTATCCTCTCCCCTATGTAATTACCTTAACAAGCTCCAGCTGTTTTTATTCTCAGAAGGTTTACTCACTAATATACTGCTGCCTACCCCCTTCGTAAGTGCAGGTCTTAAATGAGCTTTTTTGTCTGTTCCCTCACCACAATCCACATTCTTTTGGGGAGTTACCAGTACAGTAACCATACCAGGAAGTACTTAATTTATTAAGCTAAAGCTTTTCTTAATCTCAGTGGAGATATTTACTGATAAACAGCTACCTACGCAGCATGTTCATGTCGTTCCTAAATGAGCTTTTATCTCTCTCCCCTCACCACAAATCAGATTCTTCTGAGGAGTTCCCAGTACATTATCCTTTCCCCTGTGTAATTACCTTAACAAGCTCCAGCTGTTTTTATTCTCAGAAGGTTTACTCCCTGATATACAGCTGCCTACCCCCTTCGTAAGTGCAGGTCCTAAATGAGCTTTTTTCTCTGTTCCCTCACCAAGATCCAGATTCTTTTGGGGAGTTACCAGTACAGTAACCATACCAGGAAGTACTTAATTAATTAAGCTACTGCTTTTCTTAATCTTAGTGGAGATATTTACTGATAAACAGCTACCTACGCAGCATGTTTATGTCGTTCCTAAATGACCTTTTATCTCTCTCCCTTCACCACAAATCAGATTCTTCTGAGGAGTTCCCAGAACATTATCCTCTCCCCTATGTAATTACCTTAACAAGCTCCAGCTGTTTTTATTCTCAGAAAGTTTACTCCGTGATATACAGCTGCCTAACGCCTTCGTAAGTGCAGGTCCTAAATGAGCTTTTTTCTCTGTTCCCTCACCACAATCCAGATTCTTTTGCGGAGTTACCAGTACAGTAACCATAACAGGAAGTACTTAATTTATTAAGCTACTGCTTTTCTTAATCTCAGTGGAGATATTTACTGATCAACAGCTACCTACGCAGCATGTTCATGTCGTTCCTAAATGAGCTTTAATCTCTCTCCCCTCACCACAAATCAGATTCTTCTGAGGAATTCCCAGTACATTATCCTTTCCACTGTGTAATTACCTTAACAAGCTCCAGCTGTTTTTATTCTCAGAAGGTTTACTCCCGGATATACGGCTGCCTACCCCCTTCGTAAGTGCAGGTCCTAAATGAGCTTTTTTCTCTGTTCCCTCACCTCAATCCAGATGCGTTTAGGGAGTTACCAATACAGTAACCATACCAGGAAGTACTTAATTTATTAAGCTACTGCTTTTCTTAATCTCAGTGGAGATATTTACTGATAAACAGCTACCTTCGGAGCATGTTCATGTCGTTCCTAAATGAGCTTTAATCTCTCTCCCCTCACCACAAATCAGATTCTTCTGAGGAATTCCCAGTACATTATCCTTTCCACTGTGTAATTACCTTAACAAGCTCCAGCTGTTTTTATTCTCAGAAGGTTTACTCCCTGATATACAGCTGCCTACCCCCTTCGTTAGTGCAGGTCTTAAATGAGCTTTTTTCTCTGTTCCCTCACCACAATCCAGATTCTTTTGTGGAGTTACCAGTACAGTAACCATACCAGGAAGTACTTAATTTATTAAGCTACTGCTTTTCTTAATCTCAGTGGAGATATTTACTGATAAACAGCTACCTACGCAGCATGTTCATGTCGTTCCTAAATGAGCTTTTATCTCTCTCCCCTCACCACAAATCAGATTCTTCTGAGGAGTTCCCAGTACATTATCCTTTCCCCTGTGTAATTACCTTAACAAGCTCCAGCTGTTTTTATTCTCAGAAGGTTTACTCCCTGATATACAGCTGCCTACCCCCTTCGTAAGTGCAGGTCCTAAATGAGCTTTTTTCTCTGTTCCCTCACCACAATCCAGATTCTTTTGGGGAGTTACCAGTACAGTAACCATACCAGGAAGTACTTAATTTATTAAGCTACTGCTTTTCTTAATCTCAGTGGAGATATTTACTGATAAACAGCTACATACGCAGCATGTTCATGTCGTTCCTAAATGAGCTTTTATCTCTCTCCCTCACCACAAATCAGATTCTTCTGAGGAGTTCCCAGTACATTATCCTTTCCCCTGTGTAATTACCTTAACAAGCTCCAGCTGTTTTTATTCTCAGAAGGTTTACTCCCTGATATACAGCTGCCTACCCCGTTCGTAAGTGCAGATCCTAAATGAGCTTTTTTCTCTGTTCTCTCACCACAATCCAGATTCTTTTGGGGAGTTACCAGTACAGTAACCATACCAGGAAGTACTTAATTTATTAAGGTACTGCTTTTCTTAATCTCAGTGGAGATATTTACTGATAAACAGCTACCTACGCAGCATGTTCATGTCGTTCCTAAATGAGCTTTTATCTCTCTCCCCTCACCACAAATCAGATTCTTCTGAGGAGTTCCCAGTACATTATCCTTTTCCTGTGTAATTACCTTAACAAGCTCCAGCTGTTTTTATTCTCAGAAGGTATACTCCTGATATACAGCTGCCTCCCCCCTTCGTAAGTGCAAGTCTTAAATGAGCTTTTATCTCTCTCCCCTAACCACAAATCAGATTCTTCTGAGGAGTTCCCAGTATATTATCCTTTCCCCTGTGTAATTTCCTTAACAAGCTCCAGCTGTTTTTATTCTCAGAAGGTTTACTCCCTGATATACAGCTGCCTACCCCCTTCGTAAGTGCAGGTCCTAAATGAGCTTTTTTCTCTGTTCCCTCACCACAATCCAGATTCTTTTGGGGAGTTACCAGTACAGTAACCCTACCAGGAAGTACTTAATTTATTAAGCTACTGCTTTTCTTAATCTCAGTGGAGATATTTACTGATCAAACAGCTACCTACGCAGCATTGTTCATGTCGTTCCTAAATGAGCTTTAATCTCTCTCCCCTCACCACAAATCAGATTCTTCTGAGGAGTTCCGAGTACATTATCCTTTCCCCTGTGTAATTACCTTAACAAGCTCCAGCTGTTTTTATTCTCAGAAGGTTTACTCTCTGATATACAGCTGCCTACCCCTTCGTAAGTGCAGGTCCTAAATGAGCTTTTTTCTCTGTTCCCTCACCACAATCAGATTCTTTTCGGGAGTTACCAGTACAGTAACCATACCAGGAAGTACTCAATTTATTAAACTACTGCTTTTCTTAATCTCATTGGAGATATTTACTGATAAACAGCTGCCTATGCAGCATTTTCTTGTCGTTCCTAAATGAGCTTTTATCTCTCTCCCCTCACCATAAATCAGATTCTTCTGAGGAATTCCCAGTACATTATCCTTTCCACTGTGTAATTACCTTAACAAGCTCCAGCTGTTTTTATTCTCAGAAGGTTTACTCCCAGATATACGGCTGCCTACCCCCTTCGTAAGTGCAGGTCCTAAATGAGCTTTTTTCTCTGTTCCCTCACCACAATCCAGATTCTTTTGGGGAGTTACCAGTACAGTAACCATACCAGGAAGTACTTAATTTATTAGCTACTGCTTTTCTTAATCTCAGTGGAGATATTTACTGATAAACAGCTACCTACGCAGCATGTTCATGTCGTTCCTAAATGAGCTTTTATCTCTCTCCCCTCACCACAAATCAGATTCTTCTGAGGAGTTCCCAGTACATTATCCTTTCCCCTGTGTAATTACCTTAACAAGCTCCAGCTGTTTTTATTCTCAGAAGGTTTACTCCCTGATATACAGCTGCCTACCCCCTTCGTAAGTGCAGGTCCTAAATGAGCTTTTTTCTCTGTTCCCTCACCAAGATCCAGATTCTTTTGGGGAGTTACCAGTACAGTAACCATACCAGGAAGTACTTAATTAATTAAGCTACTGCTTTTCTTAATCTTAGTGGAGATATTTACTGATAACAGCTACCTACGCAGCATGTTTATGTCGTTCCTAAATGAGCTTTTATCTCTCTCCCTTCACCACAAATCAGATTCTTCTGAGGAGTTCCCAGAACATTATCCTCTCCCCTATGTAATTACCTTAACAAGCTCCAGCTGTTTTTATTCTCAGAAAGTTTACTCCGTGATATACAGCTGCCTAACGCCTTCGTAAGAGCAGGTCCTAAATGAGCTTTTTTCTCTGTTCCCTCACCACAATCCAGATTCTTTTGCGGAGTTACCAGTACAGTAACCATAACAGGAAGTACTTAATTTATTAAGCTACTGCTTTTCTTAATCTCAGTGGAGATATTTACTGATCAACAGCTACCTACGCAGCATGTTCATGTCGTTCCTAAATGAGCTTTAATCTCTCTCCCCCTCACCACAAATCAGATTCTTCTGAGGAATTCCCAGTACATTATCCTTTCCACTGTGTAATTACCTTAACAAGCTCCAGCTGTTTTTATTCTCAGAAGGTTTACTCCCGGATATACGGCTGCCTACCCCCTTCGTAAGTGCAGGTCCTAAATGAGCTTTTTTCTCTGTTCCCTCACCTCAATCCAGATTCGTTTAGGGAGTTACCATACAGTAACCATACCAGGAAGTACTTAATTTATTAAGCTACTGCTTTTCTTAATCTCAGTGGAGATATTTACTGATAAACAGCTACCTACGGAGCATGTTCATGTCGTTCCTAAATGAGCTTTAATCTCTCTCCCCTCACCACAAATCAGATTCTTCTGAGGAATTCCCAGTACATTATCCTTTCCACTGTGTAATTACCTTAACAAGCTCCAGCTGTTTTTATTCTCAGAAGGTTTACTCCCTGATATACAGCTGCCTACCCCCTTCGTAAGTGCAGGTCTTAAATGAGCTTTTTTCTCTGTTCCCTCACCACAATCCAGATTCTTTTGTGGAGTTACCAGTACAGTAACCATACCAGGAAGTACTTAATTTATTAAGCTACTGCTTTTCTTAATCTCAGTGGAGATATTTACTGATAAACAGCTACCTACGCAGCATGTTCATGTCGTTCCTAAATGAGCTTTTATCTCTCTCCCCTCACCACAAATCAGATTCTTCTGAGGAGTTCCCAGTACATTATCCTTTCCCCTGTGTAATTACCTTAACAAGCTCCAGCTGTTTTTATTCTCAGAAGGTTTACTCCCTGATATACAGCTGCCTACCCCCTTCGTAAGTGCAGGTCCTAAATGAGCTTTTTTCTCTGTTCCCTCACCACAATCCAGATTCTTTTGGGGAGTTACCAGTACAGTAACCATACCAGGAAGTACTTAATTTATTAAGCTACTGCTTTTCTTAATCTCAGTGGAGGTATTTACTGATAAACAGCTACCTACGCAGCATGTTCATGTCGTTCCTAAATGAGCTTTTATCTCTCTCCCTCACCACAAATCAGATTCTTCTGAGGAGTTCCCAGTACATTATCCTTTCCCCTGTGTAATTACCTTAACAAGCTCCAGCTGTTTTTATTCTCAGAAGGTTTACTCCCTGATATACAGCTGCCTACCCCGTTCGTAAGTGCAGATCCTAAATGAGCTTTTTTCTCTGTTCTCTCACCACAATCCAGATTCTTTTGGGAGTTACCAGTACAGTAACCATACCAGGAAGTACTTAATTTATTAAGCTACTGCTTTTCTTAATCTCAGTGGAGATATTTACTGATAAACAGCTACCTACGCAGCATGTTCATGTCGTTCCTAAATGAGCTTTTATCTCTCTCCCCTCACCACAAATCAGATTCTTCTTAGGAGTTCCCTGTACATTATCCTTTTCCCTGTGTAATTACCTTAACAAGCTCCAGCTGTTTTTATTCTCAGAAGGTATACTCCCTGATATACAGCTGCCTCCCCCCTTCGTAAGTGCAAGTCTTAAATGAGCTTTTATCTCTCTCCCCCCTAACCACAAATCAGATTCTTCTGAGGAGTTCCCAGTATATTATCCTTTCCCCCTGTGTAATTTCCTTAACAAGCTCCAGCTGTTTTATTCTCAGAAGGTTTACTCCCTGATATACAGCTGCCTACCCCCTTCGTAAGTGCAGGTCCTAAATGAGCTTTTTTCTCTGTTCCCTCACCACAATCCAGATTCTTTTGGGGAGTTACCAGTACAGTAACCCTACCAGGAAGTACTTAATTTATTAAGCTACTGCTTTTCTTAATCTCAGTGGAGATATTTACTGATCAACAGCTACCTACGCAGCATGTTCATGTCGTTCCTAAATGAGCTTTAATCTCTCTCCCCCTCACCACAAATCTGATTCTTCTGAGGAGTTCCGAGTACATTATCCTTTCCCCCTGTGTAATTACCTTAACAAGCTCCAGCTGTTTTTATTCTCAGAAGGTTTACTCTCTGATATACAGCTGCCTACCCCCTTCGTAAGTGCAGGTCCTAAATGAGCTTTTTTCTCTGTTCCCTCACCACAATCCAGATTCTTTTGGGGAGTTACCAGTACAGTAACCATACCAGGAAGTACTCAATTTATTAAACTACTGCTTTTCTTAATCTCATTGGAGATATTACTGATAAACAGCTGCCTATGCAGCATTTCTTGTCGTTCTTAAATGAGCTTTTATCTCTCTCCCCCTCACCACAAATCAGATTCTTCTGAGGAATTCCCAGTACATTATCCTTTCCACTGTGTAATTACCTTAACAAGCTCCAGCTGTTTTTATTCTCAGAAGGTTTACTCCCAGATATACGGCTGCCTACCCTCTTCGTAAGTGCAGGTCCTAAATGAGCTTTTTTCTCTGTTCCCTCACCACAATCCAGATTCTTTTGGGAGTTACCAGTACAGTAACCATACCAGGAAGTACTTAATTTATTAAGCTACTGCTTTTCTTAATCTCAGTGGAGATATTTACTGATAACAGCTACCTACGCAGCATGTTCATGTCGTTCCTAAATGAGCTTTTATCTCTCTCCCCTCACCACAAATCAGATTCTTCTGAGGAGTTCCAGTACATTATCCTTTCCCCTGTGTAATTACCTTAACAAGCTCCAGCTGTTTTTATTCTCAGAAGGTTTACTCCCTGATATACAGCTGCCTACCCCCTTCGTAAGTGCAGGTCCTAAATGAACTTTTTTCTCTGTTCCCTCACCAAGATCCAGATTCTTTTGGGGAGTTACCAGTACAGTAACCATACCAGGAAGTACTTAATTAATTAAGCTACTGCTTTTCTTAATCTTAGTGGAGATATTTACTGATAAACAGCTACCTACGCAGCATGTTTATGTCGTTCCTAAATGACCTTTTATCTCTCTCCCTTCACCACAAATCAGATTCTTCTGAGGAGTTCCCAGAACATTATCCTCTCCCCTATGTAATTACCTTAACAAGCTCCAGCTGTTTTTATTCTCAGAAAGTTTACTCCGTGATATACAGCTGCCTAACGCCTTCGTAAGTGCAGGTCCTAAATGAGCTTTTTTCTCTGTTCCCTCACCACAATCCAGATTCTTTTGGGGAGTTACCAGTACAGTAACCATAACAGGAAGTACTTAATTTATTAAGCTACTGCTTTTCTTAATCTCAGTGGAGATATTTACTGATCAACAGCTACCTACGCAGCATGTTCATGTCGTTCCTAAATGAGCTTTAATCTCTCTCCCCTCACCACAAATCAGATTCTTCTGAGGAATTCCCAGTACATTATCCTTTCCACTGTGTAATTACCTTAACAAGCTCCAGCTGTTTTTATTCTCAGAAGGTTTACTCCCGGATATACGGCTGCCTACCCCCTTCGTAAGTGCAGGTCCTAAATGAGCTTTTTTCTCTGTTCCCTCACCTCAATCCAGATTCGTTTAGGGAGTTACCAATACAGTAACCATACCAGGAAGTACTTAATTTATTAAGCTACTGCTTTTCTTAATCTCAGTGGAGATATTTACTGATAAACAGCTACCTACGGAGCATGTTCATGTCGTTCCTAAATGAGCTTTTATCTCTCTCCATTCACCACAAATCAGATTCTTCTGAGGAGTTCCCAGAAGATTATCCTCTCCCCTATGTAATTACCTTAACAAGCTCCAGCTGTTTTTATTCTCAGAAGGTTTACTCACTAATATACAGCTGCCTAACCCCTTCGTAAGTGCAGGTCCTAAATGAGCTTTTTTCTCTGTTCCCTCACCACAATAGAGATTCTTTTGGGGAGTTACCAGTACAGTAACCATACCAGGAAGTACTTAATTTATTAAGCTACTGCTTTTCTTAATCTTAATGGAGATACTTACTGATAAACAGCAACGTACGCAGCATGTTCATGTCGTTCCTAAATGAGCTTTTATCTCTCTCCCCTCACCACAAATCATATTCTTCTGAGGAGTTCCCAGTACATTATCCTTTCCCCTGTGTAATTACCTTAACAAGCTCCAGATGTTTTTATTCTCAGAAAGTTTACTCCGTGATATACAGCTGCCTACCCCCTTCGTAAGTGCAGGTCCTAAAGGAGCTTTTTTCTCTGTTCCCTCAGCACAAACCAGATTCTTTTAGGGAGTTACCAGCACAGTAACCATAACAGGAAGTACTTAATTTATTAAGCTACTGCTTTTCTTAATCTCAGTGGAGATATTTACTGATAAACAGCTACCTACGCAGCATGTTCATGTCGTTCCTAAATGAGCTTTTATCTCTCTCCCCTCACCACAAATCAGATTCTTCTGAGAAGTTCCCAGTACATTATCCTTTCCCCTGTGTAATTACCTTAACAAGCTCCAGCTGTTTTTATTCTCAGAAGGTTTACTCCCTGATATACAGCTGCCTACCCCCTTCGTAAGTGCAGGTCTCAAATGAGCTTTTTTCTCTGTTCCCTCACCACAATCCAGATTCTTTTGGGAGTTACCAGTACAGTAACCATACCAGGAAGTACTTAATTTATTAAGCTACTGCTTTTCTTAATCTCAGTGGAGATATTTACTGATAAACAGCTGCCTATGCAGCATTTTCTTGTCGTTCTTAAATGAGCTTTTATCTCTCTCCCCTCACCACAAATCAGATTCTTCTGAGGAATTCCCAGTACATTATCCTTTCCACTGTGTAATTACCTTAACAAGCTCCAGCTGTTTTTATTCTCAGAAGGTTTACTCCCAGATATACGGCTGCCTACCCTCTTCGTAAGTGCAGGTCCTAAATGAGCTTTTTTCTCTGTTCCCTCACCACAATCCAGATTCTTTTGGGGAGTTACCAGTACAGTAACCATACCAGGAAGTACTTAATTTATTAAGCTACTGCTTTTCTTAATCTCAGTGGAGATATTTACTGATAAACAGCTACCTACGCAGCATGTTCATGTCGTTCCTAAATGAGCTTTTATCTCTCTCCCCTCACCACAAATCAGATTCTTCTGAGGAGTTCCCAGTACATTATCCTTTCCCCTGTGTAATTACCTTAACAAGCTCCAGCTGTTTTTATTCTCAGAAGGTTTACTCCCTGATATACAGCTGCCTACCCCCTTCGTAAGTGCAGGTCCTAAATGAACTTTTTTCTCTGTTCCCTCACCAAGATCCAGATTCTTTTGGGGAGTTACCAGTACAGTAACCATACCAGGAAGTACTTAATTAATTAAGCTACTGCTTTTCTTAATCTTAGTGGAGATATTTACTGATAAACAGCTACCTACGCAGCATGTTTATGTCGTTCCTAAATGACCTTTTATCTCTCTCCCTTCACCACAAATCAGATTCTTCTGAGGAGTTCCCAGAACATTATCCTCTCCCCTATGTAATTACCTTAACAAGCTCCAGCTGTTTTTATTCTCAGAAAGTTTACTCCGTGATATACAGCTGCCTAACGCCTTCGTAAGTGCAGGTCCTAAATGAGCTTTTTTCTCTGTTCCCTCACCACAATCCAGATTCTTTTGGGGAGTTACCAGTACAGTAACCATAACAGGAAGTACTTAATTTATTAAGCTACTGCTTTTCTTAATCTCAGTGGAGATATTTACTGATCAACAGCTACCTACGCAGCATGTTCATGTCGTTCCTAAATGAGCTTTAATCTCTCTCCCCTCACCACAAATCAGATTCTTCTGAGGAATTCCCAGTACATTATCCTTTCCACTGTGTAATTACCTTAACAAGCTCCAGCTGTTTTTATTCTCAGAAGGTTTACTCCCGGATATACGGCTGCCTACCCCCTTCGTAAGTGCAGGTCCTAAATGAGCTTTTTTCTCTGTTCCCTCACCTCAATCCAGATTCGTTTAGGGAGTTACCAATACAGTAACCATACCAGGAAGTACTTAATTTATTAAGCTACTGCTTTTCTTAATCTCAGTGGAGATATTTACTGATAAACAGCTACCTACGGAGCATGTTCATGTCGTTCCTAAATGAGCTTTTATCTCTCTCCATTCACCACAAATCAGATTCTTCTG